>NW_005871079.1:5436615-5528167 GCF_000147115.1 Myotis lucifugus
GTATCCTAAATGTAACGGACATGCAATAACACTATCTTTTACCCACCACCTACTAGCATAACTTGCATTTTCTACTGAATCTTCCAAGCTTGACCTCCTCTCAACTACCCCGAAGCTCTGGCTGCTAGAACCCCCGCCGCTAGTTCGGCCGAGGCAATGCGAACTCCCTGCACTCGGTGCTGGTGCACTCGTAAGGCACCCAGCGAGCGGAGAGAGACGAAATGAAGACAGAGAGGAACCGCTGGTCCCCGACCGCGGGAGGGGGAGAGGGCGCCCTGGCCAGGCCGGGCTGAGCCCCAGCCTTGGCGGGAAAGATATTGAAACAAACGAACAAACCCGAATGTGGTCTGAGTAAATGTAACACTTCTGGTGTCAGTGTGTATACTATGTTGTACAATCAGATTCATGAAAGCCAGTTTTCAGGTAAGAGTTTCTATTGTAATTAATATTATAAATCAATAAGTTATGGGGGGAGGGAAATGAAGGCGTTTGGAGAATCCTCCTTTAGCAGGTGAATTGGAATGGATTTCGATTCTTATTTCTGCGGGACCAGAAGCTGTGGGGTCTAAGCATCGCGGGGAGAAATGCAACAGAGAGTGACGCTGAGACAGACCTCAGCCACCGAGTTGCTCTCCGCTGGTCTCCTGCAGGGCAGCTGCCGCTCTTGGCGCGTTCGAGACGAAACTGCTGTTCACGAAGGATATCTCGATTTATTTAAGAAGGAAGACAGGGGAGCGTTTGGTGCCGTTATTTTCCTGGTCAGGGAAATGGGCCAGGAAACGGTATGATAAATAAAGCCGCTTTAGGGGGCAGTGGGAACACCATGGAGGATCTTGGGAAACAGTTACGTTTCTTGGCTCTGACCCGGGGGTCGAGAAGGGTAGGAGGAACCGCGAAAGCAATTAGTTTGCACAAAAGAGAATAGCAGCGGCTTACAGAGCAAAGCCCAGGATTCCAAAAGTAAAGTTCGAGAAACACAACCAAAGAGACAATAAAAGGCGACTTTCTACCTGCAACTCGTTTGTGTATCAATCGGATGAAATCATTAAGGAGCCCCCAAATAATGTGAATTCTCACGATCTGTTCCATTGGGATTTTAAAGAGAAAAAAAAATTACTTGCATCGCGACGAGATTTTGTCCCCTAACTCAGCAGTGCAAGAAAAACCTGCCTCATCACCCAGCAGTTTTGCTCTTCGGGCTTACGGGAGCGTTTCCTGGCGCTCGCGACCTGGTCACCTTTGCACGCTGCTGTCCTTGTGCGTGGGAAAGAAACTTGGCTCGCCGCTGCTGCTCCTTCCCTCTTTTTGAGCCCCAGTAAAATAGCACTTTACTTGTAACAAACTTTTGGGAACGAAGGGGGGCGGGTAGGGAGGAGGCAGCAGCTCTTTGCCTCTCAGTCACCTCTGGTTTGTGTCCGCGCCGCGTTCGGGTTGTGACTTTGTGACAAGTTCATGTCTGCCTGTGTTGTACGCGGTGTTCTCCATTAAAGCTTCTCTCTGGATGTGCCCGTGTCAGTGTGATGGTGTTTCGCTTCTCCAGAAACCAGGCCGCGGTTGGAGTGCCTCCTGCGCAGACAGAGGAACTTGGCAAACCCTCTCCTCCCCCGTTAATTCTTAACATCAGAGCTGCAGAGGGGTGAGTTCACAGGCCGGCCACCAGCAGGGACACCCTTGCTCCACTACTCCTTATCAGTGGCGCATTTATCTCCTCCGCTACCGGTTCTCGCTTACCATGCCGGTTTCCCAACTAGGCTCAAGTCCTCCTCGGGGCCAGAACTGAGTTAGCCACACACACACACACACACACACACACACACACACACACACACACGATAACAGTGATTTTGTTGTTCCTACACGAGGTTCACATCAATACACCATCACCACCACCCAAAACCCTTTTCCCTTTTTGAGGTCCTTGAGGGCAAGCCCATTTGGTGGGTACCCAGCGGCGCCCCCTTAAATCTGCGGGACTGTCCGGGGATCGGGAGGTCGGCGCTGGGACGCTGCCCCTGCAGTGGCGGCCGACTTTTAACGAGGGTCCTGGGCCCGCCACCGAGGCCTGGGACCTGTTGCGCGCAGGCGCCGGCTGCGCCCTGGCCCAGCTGGGCTGTGGCCGCGGCGGCTGGAGGCCCAGGGCGGCAGATCCGGGGCCCGGGTAAGCCCACGGCTCCCCACCGGGCCCTGCAGGCTGCAGCTACTGTGGAGAGGAGACTAGAGGGCAACATGAGCTTAGAAATAATTCCACTCAAGACCCCGCTGGGGCCAGGGAGTCGCCGCCAGGCCTCTGCCCTTCATCCACGAACAGGGCTCCAACCTGAACCAGCTTCCCTCGGCCCAGCCAGCCCCATGGAAGCCTCTTCTAACCTTTCCTCAGAAGAAAGCAAAGGGCCAACGAGACTTGTGCACGGTAATGACACTGGGAGGGTGAGGGGAGGGTTTCCACGCATCCCTGATTTACTACCACCCTTGCAGCGAGACTAGGTTCTGGCCAGGCCTGAGAAACGCGTCTTGGTGCAGACCACGGCCTCCTTGGGCTCGGACAATTCCAGTGCCTCCATTCTGTCAGTTTGAGACTCTGCTAGGTTTTCCTCTACACTAATTTGATATTATTGAAAGACAAAAACAAAAAGGGGAGATGCTGACATGGGGGTCACAGACTTGGGGAGACTTGGGGAATCTGGCTTCTTTGTCTGTCTCTGGGTGAGTTGGTGCCTGGAAGCCCCGGGCAGGGACCCATAGTTTAGAGGCTGAGAGTCCTGAATTCCAGGAGTTTCTTCCAAAGAGCACCCTTCCTTCCCCCGCACCTGCCTGCAAGGGCCAGTGAACTTTATAGCGATGCCCATGGTTCCACGGGAAAGGGGTGAGGCCCCACGTGATGTTTGGGGGTAACTGGAGGTGGGGGTCTGGCCTAAGTGACCGCCAGGGAGGGAGCCTGTGGGCCGCGCCTCAGAGAAGGATGAATAATTGACCCTGGCTGTTTCCCTGAACCCTCTTAGCACCCAGCCCCACACCCGCACACCCCCGTGGCACCCCTTCTACCTCTGTGAGGAAAACATGGTTGTTTTGCTTTTACTGTAAGGGAGGAGAGAAAGGAGACTAGAGGGCAACATGAGCTTAGAAATAATTCCACTCAAGTTTTCTTCCAGGGGGAGACCCCGGTACTCAAAGGAAGCTAAGCATGGCATTCTAAGCATGGCATTCAGACTGGAGAGCACGGGATTCATGTAAATAAACACGGGGTAGGGGGAGGCTTTCTGTTAAAGCTCTGATCCCAAGAGAGGTCTCAGTTAAAGCCTTGAAGACCCCTCCCCCCAACTAAGATGGGGTCTGCAGTCTAACTGTAAGAGTATCATTCCCACAAGCACCCATGGCCAAGCTGGGAGTTGGCAGGATTAGTCTGGACAAACCTCTGAGATGCCAGGTCCCGGCTCACTACTTCACCAGAATCAGATCTTCATATCCACGTGCCAAAAAACACTCACTCACAGACCCTGAGCCAGATTCAGCACATATTGTAAATGTTTAAAGAGGGATCGAACCATTAAACATGTATAGTTCTGGTAATAATCTAAGTATGTAGAGAACCGCTAAAGCTAATAAGAATAAACTGATGGTGATATTTTGGTAACCCTCTCAACTGAGAATGTGATCACATAGGATCTCACAGGTACTCTCTCTCTAGCTACAGGTGGAGGTAGAGGGAAATTAAGTTCTAGACCTAAGGGAGATGGAAGTAAAGACACTTATGTATGTATGACCATCTCAGTTCACAAGCTTAATAAAATCACTCAGGGTATGCTAAGTACTGGTGGCGATACCATGGCATTACGCTGCTGGTTTCCAGGATGATAGAAAAAACTATTTACTAGTTGCTTAGCCTGGATCCCACTTCACTGAAGGCACAGAACCCCAAGAAAACGGGGAGGAGCCAGGAGAAGGGAGAAGGGTTTTAGTGTAGATGTCCTTAAAAGAAAAGTAGAAGAAAAAGAACTTGGAATAATCTATTTGATTATATTTCCTTGGGAAGCTGAGACAAGAGCTAAAGGCAGAGGGAGGGCGGAGCTATTTTAGCTGTGGTCCCTAGGAGAACAGGCCCTCCTGCAAAGGCCAGGGCCTGCACAGTTGGCATCTGGCACTTAGGAAGCCTGTCAGTCAGGCTGGCTTGTGGTCAATTATCTCCTTAAGTAGACTGGCATCAGTCCAGCCAGGGAGGAGGGCTGTTTGCATCCATAGGAATCAGAGCCAGTTAGCTGGAAGTGGCACCGCTGAACTCCAAAGCATCTTTGCATTGCAGTGTTTGGAAGGCTGATCGACACCTCTCCTGGGACTCAAAGGTGACATTTGCCTGCTTGGCACTACTATAGACATACTCCAGAAGAGTGTGGAAGCAGAATGCCTTAGGAGAAGAAACATGGATCACCAAAGCCACTAAATCCCCTTAAATTCCATGCACCAACAAAATTGCCACTTCTGATATGCACAAAATTATAGAGATCATTATAAGTTGTGGTGGGATTCGGCTCCTCCATTGGATAACAATTTTCATGCTTCACTGTACCTGACTGTGAAATGTGCACACAGATATTTTGGAAGCATGCTCAGGATTTGGATGATGTGGCGGGGGTTTTAAATGGTATTGGTGTTCATCAGACTGTGTGCATGGGATTCTGTATGGGGGAGTGGGGGCAGGGTAGAGTTTGTATTGAAACTGGGAAATTTTTTTAAAAAATGGTTTCAAAAGCCAGTGATCATCTCTTTGTAGGTGAAAAGGCAGAGTGAGGATCCAAATGGAGGTAGGAAGTCCTTGAATTGCAGAGGGCAAAACAGTTTCTTCATGTCCAGCATTCTCATTCTGCTCATTGAAAGTATTTTCATTAACTTCATCTTTCAAAGCTGAAATGCTACCTTATACCCTTTGGGGGAGAGTGAAGAGATCTGCTTGGGATTTGAATTCAGTCTTAAACCATTGTTTGAATGGTATGAGTTTGGCAAAACTCCAGACCTACTCTGTCCCAAGCACTTTCCCCCTTAACTATCCCCTGTGTATTTTAAGGAAAATTCAAGCCACATGTTGCTGTTTCCCCCTTGCATTCAAATGTTGCTTTATTGAATTTTAGTATGGTCCGTGAAATTTAAATTCTGAGTTTTAAACTGTAATATATTCATATGATCTACACTCAGTCACATGATATGCACATATATCATTAAGCAGAAAATAAAGCATCTGAGAATTACAGTTGTATTATGACAGTAACACTTCTTTAAACTGAAGAACCATGCTGAGAATGCCATATTAAAAAGGATTTTATAAAATTATCAAAAATTCAAAAAAAATAACTGAGTGACTCATGAAAATGTCTTTAAAAGAATATTGTTAAGAAAATATTTTGGTTATGTTTAATTTGATCCAATTAGTTCTTTCCTGCCACAAGGAACAGGTCTTTTGTGTGCACAAGGCACCGAGCTTTGCTTGTAAGTCACAGTTCTCATTATTGCAGCGTCATTTAAGAAGTGCATTTGGATATGCTTTCCCATCTGAGCCAGTTCCAGTCCTGTCAGCACCTTCATGGACAGCGTGTTTTTATTGTTACTATGGATAGATGCTTAGTAAGAAGGGAGCTGGAGAATTGTCAACCAGGCCCAACTGAACTAGATTCATTCCAGAAAGAATCCATAACACTGAAACACGCAGATGAGAAAGAGGAAGAAGGAAAGATGTGGGGAGGGAAACAAGGAGAGAGGAAAGGAAGAAAATAAGTTAGAAAGTGAGGAAGAAAGTTAGAATATTGGGAAGAAAAGAGAGAGAAAGAGGCAGATGTATGCCTCTAATACTGACAAAGGAAAAAAACTAATTCTAATATTGCTTCGATTTTCTCTCAGGAAACTAGATCAATTCTTTCAATGCATGTGACTACACCTATAACACCACTTACTTACCCAAAGTAATTGTGCCTTAGAAACAATATTCCTCTTCTCTTAAAAAAAATGTTCCTTAGCTGAAGAGGACTGGACATTGTACTACGAACTGGCAACCTCATTTATTGCCTAAACAGATAAAGCTTTAGTCTGCCTAAGAATTCATCCTATGTAATAATCTGAACAATAAAGATTTATTTAAAAAAAAGAATTCATCCTAGGTGGGGATTTTATAGCATTAACTTTGTTGTAACATGTTTTATAGTGATTAACCTATATCCCCATAGGGCAATGTTTAAATAAATCATGCTATTTGCAGAATATGGAATATCAAGCAGCCATTACAAATAATGCTTATAAAATTTTACTCATATAGAAAATGTTTGTGAAATTCTATTGAGGGAATAATCTCAACTCCATTGTGTACATTGAAGATGTACAAGAAGAGCCAGACTAGTATGGCTCAGTGGTTGAGCGTCAACCTATGAACCAGGAGGTCAGGGTTCAATTCCCAGTCAGGGCACATGCCCGGTTGCTGGCTCAATCCCCAGTGTGGGGCATGCAGGAGGCAGCTAATCGATGATTCTCTCTCATTATTGATGTTTCCACCTCCCTCTCCCTCTCCCTCCTTTTCTGAAATAAATAAAAGTATATTTTTAAAAAACTTGAAACTTTCAAGCGTAATAGAAGTATCACCCTGCTTTTGTGGCACAAACACATTCTCTCTATACTGCTAATTTTGGAGGCACTTCTACTGAAAAGAGAAATAGCTATGTTTTTCTGAAGTGAAACTATTGTCACTACTAAAAAAGAAAACAAACAAAACACTCCATTCAATATGCCTCCAGAATTGAGGCATTCCACATCATAAATCACATACCTTCTGATTTTATCAATGAAGCAACAGAGGCGGGGAGTCACTTGAAGAACAAATTAGTGAAAAGTGAACCTAGAAATCAGTTTACTCTCCTATCCATCCTCAACTTTCCTCATAAGCCAACCCCATCACAAAAACATTTTAACCAATGGGTTTAAGGATCTGTTCACTTCCTTCTTTAACATGGTGCTATTGTTTGCATACTATGCTTTTATGTGATGTTTTCCTCATTATATTGAGGGATTTTTGTATCTACTATTTTATTCCGGGGACATAGGCTTCATTCTGTGTTTATATGCACCCAGCTCAGATCTATAACTTGGAGGACGGAATCACATGGATATTCAAACAAGGCATCATCTTAGTGAACTCGCACTTTGATTAAAAAATAAAGCCATTCAGCCAAATATTTATGAAATATTTAGTTTTTCAGGGCTGAGACATTAAATGGTGACACAAAACAAATGTTACCAGGATACAAGCTAGGATCCTCTCTGATCTTTGTTCATGAAAGTTTCTGTAAACTCACCATGTGCTGTGCAGACTCACACCCTACTCACTCCGGGGATTTTTAATTGGTGACAAAGAAGTTGTAAAAGTTTCATTGCTCCCAGTTACCTCTAACTTAAAACTCTAGCTCCCAGAGACCTGGTTTAATTTATGGATCATCTCACTGTCCAAAGCATACTGCCCCTTTATTTGTAAATATTCCAGATGTAAACCGGCACGAGTAGCACATGCCAATGCCTTGAAATTTTGATTTTACCTTACATTAGAGTCATGGCCATAAATGTAAATTCAAATATTTATCATTTCTACTTCTAAACGTCCTATCATCTCCCAACTGGTTACCTTTTGCCAACTACTATAGCCGTCTGACAGTTTGCTTGGACTTGACTCTCTTCTTTGACTACCAGTATGTGGTCTCCCCTGTGCTCTCCAAGTACTTACTTTGCTCCTCACCTTACTTCACCCCAATTTCTACTAACGCCTATGAAAGTGTGGGGAAGGTGCAAATTTTCCTCTACCCTCAAGGTCCTCTGGCTGATCTAATAATCAAATAGACATGAGACAGATTGGCAAGTGAAAATAACCAAATTTAATACCTACATCTGTATGGGAATCCTGCCTACATGAGAGAGTCAGAGACCCCACATGCACAAGAGGCTCAGAGACAGAAAGGGGGGAATGAGGTATAAACACATCCTGAGCTAGGGATGAGGTAATGCACCTGAGTTCAAATGGTGATTGCAAGGTGATAAGAAGAATTTATGTTTAGTAGTAAATAGACATTTGCTCTGCCCTATAAATAGGTCAAAAGAAGTTATGTCTGATAATCTCTCATTATGGGCAAAGCCCCTAATTCAAGTTCTTCTAGGTAGTTAAAGGGGAGGGGGGGCTCAGTTTCTCTTGAGTCTGCAGCTAAACTTGCCTTTAGCTCAAAATAATCTGCCTACCACTGAGGCACATCTTGGGGTTGCTCATTCTGAACCCCACAAAAGGCACTTTACTTTATTTCTCTACTCTTTCCAGACTTTAACATTGGTACCTATCTTCTACAATGAAAGTGGTCTATCAAGTTATTTTCCTAAATGAAGACAGCTCTTTTTATAAGAACTCTACGATGTTAGCTATTAAAACCACATATTTTAATCTAACAATACACACATATCCATTCCACAAGCATTTATTCAATACCATATTGCAGGGACTATACCAGGTGCTGACAAGAAGACACGTTTGCTACTGCACCAATTATTATGCTAACGTCTCTCATCTCTAAATCTACTCTTCTCTTCTCAGCTCTGAGGTCCTGGTGCTGGGACTTTGCAAACCACATTTTTGCTTTGCCCGCTGGCTGTGTATTGGGTCCTGGTAATCTGGGGCTCTAGTGGGAGTTAGCAAGAGTGGAAGAGAAGAAGGGAATTTCTCCTTCCTCTTTGTTCCCAGTGGGGCTTCCTTTCTGCTTTTGATTCCTGGAAGTATCATGCAGGCAAAACTTCTTCACTCGGCAGGGCAGTGTCTTTCTCTATCCACAGCTGACTCCCTTTAGAAGTTTTTCTAACACTTGAAGAACCAGCCTATCTTTGAGCCCCAGCACCAGTTAGCAGGTGCCTGCAGGCATCCTGAGGTATAGTTCCAAGGAGATCACTTCTAAGTTTCTAAGTGTTAATGATTCCAAATTCTTCCTTTTATACTCTCCACCCTAGGGGTAGTAACTGCTTTGTGCAGTTGCTACATATGTGATACCTTAGAGTTCTCATTCTACCCTTTCAGTTAATAACATCTTTACACCTAGATACCAATTTATTATATTAAATTCTGTCTGTAAAAATAACTAGGATAGTTTCTGTTTCCTGACTGGACTTTGATACATCTGCCCTCAGGGACCCAACAGTCTGAGCAGAAGATTGTCTCTTCTGACAAGAGGAGTATAGAGAGGATGTAAGGTTCAAATTTATAATACAATAGACATAGATATGCTAATAGTTTTCAATCAGGAAAAGCATTAAAATGTATTTACTTTAGCAAATAATACAAATACTCTTTTTAAAACGTGTTCTGTGATCTGTGATCTGTGTTTTCTCTGCATGACTTCATTGCAACCTGTTTTTGAAAAGTTGCATGGTTTGCAGATAGGTTCTTCATTCCCAGTGTGACAGGCCCAGTCCAGGAGCTAATTCCTCAGGGTGAGGCTCCTGTAGACCATATTGTTTCACCACTAGAAACAAAAATAACCCAGTTCTCCCTAGGAAGGTAAGAGACTAGAGAGCAAAGTAGTCAAACAAACAAAAACCATTGGGAGCAAACCAACTAATCAAGTAAATAAAAAACAAAAAATGTGTTTTTTGAAATTTCTCAATTTGATAATTCTACTTATAGATGTGCTATGAGGACAATGAAAATTTAAAACTACTTACAATAATAAAAGCTAGTATTCATTGAGCTTTTTAATCCAGCTTCTATGAGCTAAATGCTTTACATCCTAAATCATATGTAACCTCACAACAGCTCTTTAATTTAGGTGCTTCTATTGCCCTCATTTTACAGGCCAGAGAACTGAGTCATAGGCTGTTCAAGGAACTTGCCCAAGACTAGGCAGCCAGTAAGTGGAGCCAAAGCCAGAGCTTCTCACTGGAGGGATACTGGTTTCCCTTAACCTCCTTAACAATGTCCCATAAAACAATAGCAAGTTGCAATAAACACATTTCACAGACTTTTGTACAGTTTTCTATTAGAGCAGAAATATATATTTCTAAATAGTTCTGACAGAGTATTCAAGTTCTTGACAAGCCAAATAGCTAATGAAAGAGTTCAAGAGAAATGTGAGCACTATGGAGTCCATGTTTATTTTGATGTCGGAGATCGAGTTGATCCACTACCTATTATTTTTCTGGCTTGATAGTAATATTTGTGGGAACATTTTCAGTTTCTAAAGATATCGATCATTTTCATCTTTGTAACTCCACTGCCTAGTAGAATACCTGACTCATGCTAAGTTTCTTACTAAAAATTTGTTGAAGAGAATGAAGAATTGGATTAATATATTCCTCCATCCTGATTTAACAAATATTCAAATGTATAGACTGTTTGCCTAAATAGTTTAATAAAATTTAGATAACTAAATCCAAGTTAGCTTAAATGGCTTCAAGAGAGACAAAGACTCAGCTACTTTTCCAAGGTTATTTAGCTAGTTTATGATGAAGCCAGGATTGGGTCTCAGGGCAGTCCAACTCAATCCCAGCTCTTATCCACAGTGTTAAATTGCTTTGAAAAGTCTCTTGACTTCTCTGTTTCTTAGTTTCCACATCTGTAAAGCTGGACAAATAATACCTACCTATTTAGGTTTAACTTAACCAATAAATAAAAACAGGTATGTTGACAATCAAAATTGAATTTCATATATTCAAAAACCAACTGAAAGATATTTCTTAGTAATTGGAGACAGATTTTTTTTTAAAAAAAGACCCACTTAAATTAATATAATTCAGTATAGGAGGCCAGCTGAAAAGAGGAAATTGTTTTGGACAATATTTTAAAAACTAGATTCAGGCAATATTTCTTACAACTTTTCAAAGGTATGTGATGATTTTTAAATCATATTTATAGAAACCATTTCCTGGCTTTAAAATTAATTTTGGTATTATATGGTATTTACTTAAAAATAACTTTTTCCTGGTTTTAAAAATATTAAAATCACATTAAAAGAAAAATGGAAAAAAAATGTGAACATCATTTAGAATGAAATTTTAGAATATATCACGGCAAGATGGTAAACCTTGAAACGGACTGTAGTTGAAAATTCACATGAAAATGTGGATTCACCCAAGATCATAAGGAACTATGTGCCATATAAATCACAACAGCTCTCAGCACCCCAGGCATACTTCTTTCTCCTCTCTCATTGGATTCTTTCTGTCCCCAACAATTGAATTTTGTCTTTCCTTCAAAACCCAACTTAAAACCAACTTACAGAGTGCCTAATAGAGTATAGGAACACAATATTTTCTAAGAAGTTTTATCATTTTTTCTCCACTCTCCTCTATTGTTATTAATCTCTATTTTCCTCATTCTTGGTGCATGTTGGCATATCCATGGCACAGGGTGCTTTGATTTGGACTGGGTGTGTCACTGGCTCTCCTGCGGAAATGAACTGTAGAGTAGGATGGACTTTACCTTTAAGGAAATCTTCATGTGCCTTACTGCATGGTGTTTTCTACACAGTATGTACTCAATAAGTGTGTGTGTGTGTGTGTGTGTGTGTATAACAGAATTGCCCTTAGCTGGTCCTTCAGAGCTGATTTCTAAACAGACAAGTAGATGATTCTTTCTTGTCTGACACCATTTGTCTCTCTTTGTACTTATCCCTTGTTCTGGAACATGAAATTATGTGGGACTGATGGCCTCCATCCCAGATTCTTGCAACCATTGACAGCATTCAATTTAAGACATAACAGGTGCCCCAACTGAAGGTAGGCAACTCTCTCCACAGATTTAAATTGACCAGAATAATCATTTTAAAGTTCTAATCCTAGACATCTCACTATGGGAAATACTGACCATTGTGAATATCATCCAAAAGGCTATATGGTGCAATTAGAAAGGGTTAAGCTTTGAACTCCATCTCTGAAATTTACTACGCAAGCACTTTAATG
The DNA here is from genome assembly GCF_000147115.1 of Myotis lucifugus. Classification (NCBI taxonomy): domain Eukaryota; kingdom Metazoa; phylum Chordata; class Mammalia; order Chiroptera; family Vespertilionidae; genus Myotis; species Myotis lucifugus. The sequence goes on from NW_005871079.1 coordinate 5,448,568, forward strand.
GTAATAATTGATTATGGTTAGTCTAACATTAATCCTCAAAAAAAAATTGAATATAGTCAATTCTAGTCCCAAATCCCATCTTCATTTTACCAGATAAAGAAATTTAGGATGAGAGTCAACTTTCTTTCCAAGGTCACACAGCTAGTTAATGATTGTGTCTGCATTGGAACTCAAGGCAATGGGACTCAAGTCCCAGCTCTTAACATCATTGTCACAGTGCGTCACTACGTTTCTGAGCATTTCTATTTGTTTTCTCATCTTAAAACAAACAGTGTCTACCACATTGGGTTGTTGAGGTAGCAGTCCAATGAACATTAGTTTTCTTTTATCTGGAATCGTGGGACCTCCTCAAGCTGAATCAATCTGAATTACGATCTTTATGAGGACAAGGGAGCATTCTATGTAATGACCTAAATTTCATCCCCTGTTTTTCCAACTGATGAATAGCTCCCCAATGACCCAGGTGTTCCTTGGATACAGAATTGAGTCTCCACAGAAAGCAAGATGGGTTGTTGATCCTCAGCGATTTAAACACATTTGCTCTGAGTGATTGAAGACTTTTAAAAGAGCACTTGCCACATTTTATTGACAACAGGTTTTCCTTTACAAATAGAAACAATTATGTTAATTTACATATGTATCAACCTGAGATGAGTTAGCTGTGTATTAACTTCTGGTGAGGAAAACGAAAAGTCTAGAAAGGGAAGTTGCCTTTGGTTTTACAAAAGAGAGGAAATCTTACTTGTGCTTCCCACTGAGAAAAAAAATAATGAACAAAGAAAGTACAAAGGACCTACAGTGACATTGCTAAATCCCTTCTTCTTTTCCACAACAAATGGTCAACATCCAGTGACAATATTATGATGTTGATTTTTTTAAAGCTGGTGCATCATCAATTTTCATTTCTTTTTTCTCTGTTCTTCACATGTGGTAAGATAAGGCCAATGAATATGTACTTTTTGATGAATCATTGCCTTTTGATCCTCTCCCTAACTTTTATTGAACTAAGACACCATGGAGCCTTTTTTAAAGGTCCTTTGTATAATGGAGAGATCTGAATTCTAATGTCTGCAATTCTGCCTGTCTGATACTGAGAAAACAGAACTTCTCTGAAATGCTGAAATGTAGGTTCCTTATTTACAAACCTTAGTTCTGAAAATATTTATCAAGCACACCTTAAATAAAACAGTTTGTTGGGAGGTGTGCAGGAGGGACAATAATGGGGGCCAGATTTCTCCACAAAATCTTTGCTAGATGAAGTGCCCAAATGTTACATCCAGCTCCCAAGGTCAATACTTCTCATTCTTGAGAGGTCATGAGAATAAAGGCTGTTTGTAAACTAAATGTGCGACAAATACTAGGGATGGAGACAGTGGTGATGAGAAATGGGGTGGTAATGGCCTTGACAAGGAGATGCTGTGAATAGTTAGTATCCTGTGTGTAGGAAAGGGTTGATTATGCTCTTTTAGACTCACTAAAGATATTGAAGAGGCACATAAAACTTCTGTGGGCATGGAAATGGAAGACCTTTTGGCCTTGATCTGATATAAGGTTGCGCCATGGAGTCTATAGCACATATACTATAATAAACATTGAATTCAAGTACTAAGCGATGAGATTCTTGAGATATATATTACATGGTATAATATGCAGCTTCTGAACACATTTTACAGAGATGATCCTAGACAGAGGTAGACAGAAACTCAGATAGGTAAGGACCTACTAAATCAGCGGTTCTCAACCTGTGGGTTGAGACCCCTTTGGGGGTCGAACGACCCTTTCACAGGGGTCGCCTAAGACCATCGGAAAACACATATATAATTACATATTGTTTTTGTGATAGCAACGAAAATAATTTTATGGTTGGGGGTCACCACAACATAAGGAACTGTATTAAAGGGTTGCGGCATTAGGAAGGTTGAGAACCACTGTAACTAAATTGTTTATAATTTTCTAAGCTGCACAATGAAATTTATAGGCTCAATTTTTTTCAGAGCATCTCACTAGAAGAAGCAGAACTGATTACTTGCTTATCCACTTACTATTCTTTTTAGTATATTGAACACTCTTTGCTCTTAAAGATAAAAACGAAACACTTGACTCACTACTAGTTTGCTCCTTGTGTTAAATAAGATTAAAATCTAGGAATTAGAAACTTTTATCTTGCAGTTTTTAGAAGATGATATAGATACAGCTTCTAAAAAGAACCCTGAAGTCATTACACTCTATTACTATAGTTAAACATAATTGAGATTCCTGACTTTCTACATTAGATAGCTATATGTTTATCACATCATGATTCATACCAAAGCCAAGATTCAGAGCTTTATAGCCAACTATCCATTTAATTTTTTGTGATGATGTGTCATTGCAGATACAATCAGACAGTAAATAAAGAAAATTTGAATTTACTTAAAGAAAAGGAGAGAATTAGCCTTATTAGAAAAATGAAAATCCATTACAAGAGAAATCTTCATTTGACTTTTGAGGTAAGGATGGCTTGATAGAGTTAGATCCTTCCAACATTTAGAATCTCTTCCCTTAAGAGACATGAAGGGGGTAGGAAGGGGCAGGAAGTTGGGGGAGAGGGAAAATTGATCTCAGCAATCTCCAGATATTTGAGAACCTTGGATCCGCCCCTATGTGTTGAGTGCAAAGAAACAGAAAGGAAAGGCAAAGTGGTCCTTACTTCAATGAAAAGGTAGAGACTTATACTAGTTATAATACATGTAGATCTTCACATTTCTACATTTTTTTCAAAATATATTTTATTGATTTTTCACAGTGAGGAAGGGAGAGAGATAGAGAGTTAGAAACATCGATGAGAGAGAAACATCGATCAGCTGCCTCCTGCACATCTCCTACTGGGGATATGCCCGCGACCAAGGTACATGCCCTTGACCGGAATCGAACCTGGGACCCTTCAGTCCGCAGGCCGACGCTCTATCCACTGAGCCAAACCGGTTTCAGCAACATTTCTACATTTAAAGGGTATGTGTGTGTGTGTGTGTGTGTGTGTGTGTGTGTGTGTGTGTTGATACGAAACATAAATATCAGGAATTTGGGTGACTCTTACAAATCATTTAACATAGAGTAAGTTTTACTTTGTAAAATTATGCAGGAAGATATTTTATTTTCAAGATAATTTATGACATGCTCAAGTAATACAGATCTGTTTATCTAAAAGTTAACTTAAAGCTCCATTTTTCATTGTCGTCATTACTGAGCATATGGGGAAAGTGTTTGAATTCCAAATATTGCCCCCTCCCAAAAAAACCCCCACCAATTTTAAATATCCTTCCTAATAATAGCATGGGATGGTGTACTCATTTATCTCAATAGTTATGTTGCTAAAATACAAATTATATTTTTTATAACTCAAATTGAATGTTAATAATCTCGAACTCCCCACTATGTAAAGAAATTAGTAGTATGTGTGTTAAAAGCAGATCACACATAGATTATACATAATTTCCAATAGCAGAAAACCTTAGGCACAAGGAGAATGAGTGATTTGCCCGAAAACACCAGCAGACAATTCTAGCACTGGGAACAGACACCAAGACTTTTGACTTCCAGCCAGGATCATGAAATATATATCGACTTTCCTACTGAAAGCTGGACAACTTTTTAAAATTATTGACTGTAAATTTTAAATAAAAAAAATTTTTAAAGACTTTTTATCCTCAAACACAAATTCCCTGGAAAATTACTTCAGTTGTGCACTTCATCATGTCCTATGTTGACCCAGCCTTAGATAATAAACAGATTTTGTTTTGTTTTATTATTTGATTAAATCTCATCCAACACTTCTCCCTGGCAGTCAGGGGAATGGAATCATCCATCCTGACTGGAGCATGTAGATTTGCTACTTTGAAACTTAAGGATTAGCTTTTCACTTGGGGAATCTTTGGGTAGCATCAAACCCACCCTACAGAATTCTGCGATTAATTTCACTTATGAATTTAAAGGGTTTACAGCTGTCTTCACAGTTAAATAAGGATTTACTGAAATGCTGCCCTCCCCAGTGACAGAGACAATTCCCCAACCAGCAGGACTTCTACATTCCCAGAAGTAGATGGTTTGACCAGGGAGGATGAAATTAGCACACACACGCAAAATGTACCATCTGAGACTTTCAGAAAATGCAGATCCAGGGGGAAATCATAGAGCATAAATTACTCTGAGGTTTTTTGGTGTGGTTTTTTTTCTAGGTATTAGTTGGAGAGATTTGTGTTCTTTCACATGCACAGCTGTGGAGTCTCTGGGGGAATTTCTTGCTCTTTTTCATTTTTGCATATCAGCCAAAAACCAAGATCTAAGCATCAAACGTTGTACCCATATGATGTGGGTGGATTTTACAAAGGCTGCTAGACAGGAAACTGATTAAAATCCAAGGTGGGCATTCTGACAGCTAGGCAGCAGCATGTGTAGGTAGCACGATGAGGGAAGAAACAACTGAACAGATGGGATCAAGGGCTTTGTTTTGTGGTTGTGTTGTTGTTATTACTGTTTGTTTAGTTCCCACTCTGACTCCATTTTTATGGACTTGGCCAAATAACTGGAACTTTTGTTGTCCCAGTTATACTGCTGAGGTAAATATTTATTGCACAAATAAATCGGTGAACAAACCTGAAATTAATCATTGTTATGTGATGTTGGCTAAGTGATTTGGTCTATACTCCTTTATTTTTTTTGTCTCATGATTTAGTCTAAATAAACTCTAAGATTTATTTTGGTTTCAAATAGTCATAGTGAACATTTACAGATCACTTACTATGGATTGGGCACTATTCTAAGCACTTCCCTATACCAACTACTTTAAGCTTCACAAATACTTAGAAAGTAAATCATAGTATTAGCTATGTTTAACAGACAAGGAAACTGATACAGAGAAGTTAAAATAACTTGCCAAAGTCATATAACTTGTAAGTAGCAGAATCAGAATTTAACTATAAAGATCACGCTAAACTTCATGCTTCAACCACATCTATACTGCTTCACAAAATTCTATGGGGAAAAAGTGAGGAAGAGAATTTTTATGTACTGCATCGAACTAGGTCTCATGAAAATGTTTTGTTTTTATTCCCAAGGAATACATTGACCATATAATCAAATTCCACCCCAACCTTAATGCTTTTCCCCTTCCAAAAACCAAACCTATATCTTGGTACCCACCCTTTTCATCATCTCTTAGTTTACACCATCTTTGACTCTTATCCTGGATCTCTGCATGTGGCTTGGAGATGATAGGGAAAAAGGCATTGCCCATTTGCAAATAAACAAAAGCAGAAAGTTGAGTGTTGTGCTTTGGGGGATGCATAGAAATGTCCCAGGCGTTAAATGAAAGTCCAGTAGGAAACATACCACACATTTGAATTAGAGTAATTAAGAGGGTATACTTATAAAGGGACTATTTATGTGAAGTTTAGGGGAACCTCAGGAATACTACACCAACCTGGGGTTAGTAGCAACAGAGCTGGTACCACCCCCTTGGTCTGAAGGAAAGGAAGTGGTTACCAGAACCACAGAGAAGTCAGTTTCGTTGAGCAGCCACCTTTAGGGGAAGCAGTGACCTTGGAGGAAGGGGTATAGCCTGCCCGAGGCCACTCTGTAGAGCAAGGACAAGGACTAAAAACCTGACCTCATTTTTCTCCTTCTGATCACCGGGCAAAGGCTTCCCACTGACCAAACCCGACAAAAACACATTAGGTAAGGGAATCAGTTTGTGTAATCCATACAGATTAGCTTCCTGGGGGAAGGAAGTAGAGTGAAAATGAATGGAGAGTATTTGGGGAGAAGCAAATGATGATACCTGGCAGATCTATATCAAGCTGGTATTCGCAAGGTAGCTGCTGTGGGCCTAGGGAGGTTAGATTTACCCAGAAATAAATTTTGAAATCTTACAGGTAGCTCCAAACTATCTGTCCAAATCCCAAGAGCCCTTAATACCATATGGCTTGGTTTTACCATCTTTTATCCACTAAACATCTATTCTGTAAGTCACTGTAAGGGAATTTATTTCTTTATGTTCTAGTGTAAGACTTAGAAATCAAAATATTATCTTTTATCTTAAGAACATTGTTAAAAATTTTCAATTAAGGAACCAATGCAGACTTCATCTCAAACCCACCTCTCCAACAGACGCTTTCCCAAGTGGCAGGATATAGTAATTACTAATTTTCTCATTAAAGTACTGAAAACTTTAAAAGAGAAAGGAACAATATTCTGCATTTCCGTGGCCCCCATTACCAAAGCACCTAGCAGCAGCTTCATATCCTTTGTATTCAAAGCACCTTTACATCCTTTTATTAGTGACCAGAGGCCCAGTGCACAACATTTGTGCCTGGGGGTGGGGGGTTCCTCAGCCCGGCCTGCACCCTCTCGTAATCCAGGACCCCCCCCCCCGGGGGGATGTCCAACTGCCAGTTTAGGCCCAATCATGCAGGGATCAGGCCTAAACCGGCAGTCAGACATCCCTCTTGCAATCTGGGACCACTGGCTCCTAACCACTCGCCTGCCTGCCTGCCTGATCACCCCTAACCACTCTGCCTGCCTGCCTGATCACCCCTAACTGCTCACCTGCCTGCCTGATCACCTCTAACCACCTTTGCCTCGGCCCTGCTACTGCGGCTTCATCCAGAAGGACGTCCAGAAGGATGTCCAGAAGGTCTTTCGGCTGTCTGGTCTAATTAGCGTGTTACATTTTTATTATTATAGATTCCCTTCATTATATACTGAAAGTAGAGCAAGGTTGTTCTGTTTTGCTTTTGCAATTAATAAGCCTTTAGGGAAAAAAGATTAGGTGACTGCCTAAGATCATGTAGTAGAATAAAATTAGATCTAGGAATCTAATTGATGTTAAAAACAGCAATAGCACCTCAAGAAACAACTTCTGACTCTGAGGTCAAGAATATGGCTAACAAAATGGCTTTTACAGATTCAGAAACAAATTGAATTATGTATAGCCAGCGAGCTCTTCAGTATAGAAATTGCATTAGTCAAAGTAGCCAAGGTATGCTGCACTAACAAGCAGCTCTAACATCAGAGTGGTTAATACATACACATCTTCTGGGGTTTGACATCTTTTCTCTCTTATCCTTCATATTTAATAAATTACCAAGTCCTGTCAATTCTTTCTTCCAAATACTCTCTGAATCCCTATTATCATGGACACTATTTTAGTTCAGACCACTATTATTGCTTTAAGTCTCTTAATTGATCTCTTTGCCTTCAGTCTTGTTTTCTATAGTAGAGATGGTTAATTACACCCAATAGCCACATTCCCTTCTTCCTTTTGGTAATAGAATTGAGCACCATGCCTCCCAGCTAGAAACTATAGTTCCCAACCTCCCAGGCAGCTCCATATAGCCAAACCACAATGTCACCTGATCAAGTAGGTTCTGGTCAATAGCTTGAGAATGGAAGTGAAGGGTGCACCTTCTTAACCACATTTTTTAAAACAGAGATGCTACCCAGCCAGCATGGTTCATGATCCATAGTTGAGCATGGACCTATGAACCAGGAGGTCACAGTTCGATTCCTGGTCAGGGCACATGCTTGGGTTACAGGCTCAATCCCCAGTGTGGGGCATGCAGGAGGCAGCTTGTCAATGATTCTCTCCCATCATTGATGTTTCTATCACTCTTTCCTTCTTCCTTCCTCTCTGAAATCAATAAAAATATATATATTTTTAAAAAACCACAGAGATGCTCGTCTTCTTTCCCCTATATGCACTCTGGACTATAATGAGACAGTGGTGAGTCAGATTCAAACTTGCAGGTGAACAGCACAGTAGGGGATGTAGGAGCCACAAGATAAAAGGAAGCTTCTCCTGGACTTTTTGCCACAGGTAAACTTTTAAGTGAAAGAGAAAGAAATATTCTTTCTTGTGGAAGCCACAGTTAATATCCTATTAATGCCTTTTCTCTCCCAGCCAGAAAATTTTTTCCTGCAACCCAGCTCAAAGGATCTTATTACACAGCAAATCTGATTAGGTCATTGCCCCTTGTCTTATTTATTTTTGTAGCCTTCAGGGGGCTTGGTACATGATCTTGTTTATAGCAAGAATCCACTAATATTGATTGTCGATTGATAAATTATTAAGTTTATTTTCTTATGCTACCTAAATTATAAAATTTAACTTTTTAATTGCATGCCACATCAAGCATAATCAATGGATAAAATATCAGCTTCCTTGGCTTCTGAAATCACTTTAGATGGGCTTCACCTCCCCAACTCCATTATCTCATGACCAAAGGCTCAGCAATCTTTCTGATGATGAGACTTATCCGCCAACAATGCAATTCCTACGTGTGTCACTGGTCACCTTGAAAGCAAGGGAAGAATTAGCAAGAAGGGAGGAAGAGTAGAGAAAACAACACAGAGCTCTGTTTAGTGAGAGGTAGTAGAGAGTCATTAGAAATTTATTTATACCACTTGGTGATGTAGGCTATACTTCTGATCATTACACATTAAGTCATAATGTTTTTAGGTACCGCAGTTCTGCTAGGAAGATAATCATTACAAATTTAGATTTCAATTCAGCCAATATCTGTTGCGTCCCTAATATGTACCAAGGACTGTGCATGAGAAAATCTCCTAAAATAGTGCAATGATTGAAGCTCAACTTGCTCTCCAGAGAGGGTTTCTAGACTACCTGAGGCTTGGCAGGATCTACCAGAACAAGAACATATTTTCTATGTCCTTAAAATCAATCCTACCAAGTTCTAATCGGCTCAACCCCTAGAGTTGGCCTAAATGGGGATAGTGTCAGAAACTCCATCAAGTTCAGAGCTACCTCCTCCCCTAAATATATGTTTTTAAAAGCTTTGCTATTTTTTCTCCTAGTATAAAATGTCTAAATTTGATAGCTAAGAGTCGTCAGTGAAATGCTATCATAAAATGCCATCGATAATGCAGTTGGTTTTCACAAAGCACTCCATTACACTTGTCATTTGGAACTAAAAGCCACATTTTTGTGTGACACACAGAACAAATTGCACCAGACAAATAAAAGCACCTGGGCAACTGATGCCTTCAGCTGGGTTCTTGTAATTCCTCATTATTTTGTTCACTTAATCTTCTTGTTCTTGTTTTTTTTTTAATTCAAATTTTGCACCTCAAAGAAATTAACGAATCTAGACGTTAAAAGGCAACTAGGGTCATTTGTAATCCAACGCGTTCTTGTTCACTGTGAAGTTTTGAAGTGATACAAGTTTCGTTGCTTTTACCCCAGACTGTAGTTCACAAGGCAGAGAACAAAGTAACAAGTTTTAAGGCAATGTAAAAAACCAGCATGCTTTTTAAAAATTCATCTGAGTTTTAAACCCACTAAAGTTTTGAAAATACCTGCTAACCTGAACAGAAGAAACACCTGAAGCCTTGAGGCAGAGTCGCTTTCTGAAGGAAAAAAAAACCCCCACAACATTAATATTTCATGTGGAAGGAATTTTTCAAGGTACATACCAGTTCTCCAAACCAGTGAGAGAGATCACATTCATCTCCAGCTCAGGTCTGTTCCATCTGGGGGAAGGGTGTCAGACAAATTCTAAACATTACACCCCTGCTTCCTTGTTCAGCAAAAGCACCATACTTTGAAAGACAAAAGAAATCATCATCATCGCTATCATCATCACTATCATCATCATCAACAACAATAACTGCTAATGTTTCTTAAGTGCTGACTGTGTGCCGAGCTCTATATTATTAAGCACTTTATCTGAATTATCAAGTTTTTAAATTATATCAACCCTTTGAGATGGATGTTCATGCCCTTTGAGGAAACGGAGGTCTAGAGAAGTTATGAGTTAATGTTGCACAACTAGTAAGTGGCAAAGCAAAGATTTAAACACTATTTTTTAAAACATTAATAGACTTTTTTGGAGCAGTTGTAGGTTCACAACAAAAGTGAGTGGGAAGTACAGAGAGTTCCCATATAACCGCTGCCCCAGCCCCACATGCACAACCTTCCCCACAATGTTAAAGAAAATTGGAAGTTAAATTGGTGTCTTTAAGTGTTTGGTGCATAATAAGTGAAATTATAACACAAAATGCCATCTCAACTGCTAGGAACCACAAAGTATTTGACATAGGGTCTCAAGAAATGAAAAAAAAAGTTTTTAGGAAAGTATTTGTTTTCCAACAACCATCAGCTAATTTAATGGTGGTTTTACATTTTGACACCTGCTGGGAAAGAGTGCTAAAATAGCAGCAGCTCCCACTAAGAGGGGTTAACTGCTTGCTTTGTAGACACCAAGCTAGTGATACAGGGCATCACTGTTGCATAGTGATGATAGACGGTGTTGTGGGTCTTCTCTCCAGGATATCCTGACCTCAACTTTCCTCAGGTTGCTGGAGATGGATAGATAGTGCCAGGTCTGTGCTGAAAGAATTCTCAGGACCTCATGTAAATAGTTAAATTCACAATAAACTTGATCTAAATTACTAAGGGTCCAAAATTTACTTCCTGACTATGGATATTCTAAAGACCCAATAGGAGTCTTGTTCCTTTCAATTTGTTCATAAGTATTCACTTTTCTTCAGTGAAAAATAATTATAATAATTATTGTTAACATTTGGGGACTTACCCTTTGCTAGGTTCTGTGCTAATAATGTGGCATGCATTATTTATCATTCTTCGTTCTCCCACCACTGAGATGGGTGCTATCATTATTTTCATTTGCATGTATGGCTTCTCTAATTTCCGTTTCACACAGTGACTAAAGTGGTGGAGTCCAGTGTTGAACCTGGCAGTTTAACTCCACCGCCTACCCTCTTAACTGCTATTCCACCAACCACTCCTCCCCATAGAGGAAAAAGTATTAATCATCTTTGAAAATTTTACAGACCATAATTATGCAGTGCTCTATTCATCACTACCACCTAAGTAACCATATCATCTTCTCTGAGAGCCTCTCTGTGTTCTATAAAATGTCTCATTCTTGCCTGAGGCATAAACACTGAGGAGTGGGAAGCGGGGGTGCAGAAAGAAGGGGCCTTCTCACCACTGGAGAGCTGATTAACTTACAATTAGCAAAGGTCCCTTTCTGAAACTTTCACTTGGGGGCCTAGAATTAAAACTTAGTCACTGAATCCTATCTCTCTTGTGGGGATGAAGATCCATCACTTTCCAGATCTCAGGCCTCCTCTCCAAGGCTCAGTGGAGGCAGTTCCCTGACATGGAGTTTCCACGTGGGGCCTCTGCAAGGCATATATGTTGTATATGCCTTGTGTGCTGATTCTCAAAACTTGACCTTTTTCTTTCTCAACTGCATAATATGAAAACAAACAGAGAAGATGGAAATATTTAAAAATAGTACAATGGATAGCCATACACCCATCATCCAGATTCAACACCCATAACCCTACTACTTAGATGTTAACATGTGTTGGCATATTTGAATATATCTATTTATTTATCATGACCCTTCACTACTGAAAACTGCAGTGTACATCTTCTAAAAATAAGAATATTCTCTTATGTAGTCATATACCATTAACACATTTAAGGAACTTAATAATATTTCCCTAATATCATATAAGACCCAGTCCAAATGCAAATTTCCTCATTTGTCCCAAAATTGTGTTTTATGGCTGATTTTTAAAACTAGTATTAAGACAATTGTATGCATTGCATTTGGTGTATCAATTTAGCATTTTTTATTGAAGAAGAATTTCCCCCATCCTTCCCCCCCCCTTTTTAATGACATCTACATTATTTATTTATTTAACAATTTAAAAAAATTTTTATTGATTTTTTAGAGAGAGAGAGGAAGGGAGAGAGATAGAAATATTGATGAGAGAGAAACATAATTGATTAGCTGCTTCCTATATGTTCCCCACTGGGGTCAAGCCCCCAACCTGGACATGTGCCCTGACTGGGAATAGAACTAATGACCTCTTGGTTTCTGGGTTGATGCTCAACCACTGAGTAACACTGGCCAAGCCATGACCCCAACATTTTGAAGATACCAAGAAGTTCTTGTGTAACGTTCCACATTCTGTATGTGTTCTATTGTTTACTCTTGGAGTCATTTAACCTGATTCTCTAGCTCTTAAATTATTCTAAGTGAAATAAGCCGGATATGGAAAGACAAATACGAATAATCTCATTTTTATGTGGCATCTACAATAGTCGAACTCATAGAAGCAGAGAGTAGAATGATGGCTACTAGAGATTGGAAGGAGGAGAAAATGAGGAGGGGATGGTCAAAGGGTACGAGGTTTCAGTTTTATGCAAGATAAGTAAGTACTAGAGATCTACTATATAGCTTAGTGCCTATAGCTAGCATGAATTGTATATTTAAAATTTGGGACGAGGCTAAATCTTGTGCTAAGTGTTCTTACCACACACCACATCATCATCATCACCATCACCATCATCGTCATAATGGGGGTGAGAGGAAATTTTGTGAGGTGTTAGATATGTTTCTGGCCTTGATGGTAGTGATGGTTTCACAAGTGTATATTTATCCCTAAACTCACTGAGTTGTTTAAATATGTACAACTTTTTATATATTAATCATACTGAAGTTTTATTTTACAAACTTAAGGAAATACATAAATGCATTCTTATTTTCCCTCCTTGCTTACACATAAAAATAACGTACAGTGTGAGGTATAGGCCCAATTTTATTCCTGTTCAAAAAGATTATAATAAAGAAAATAGATTTGTAGCTTCATATGTTTAGATATTATACAAAAGATGTCCTCCCTTACAGATGGAAACAGTGGGAGTCATACTAACTTTCTATAGTAGAATCTGGCAACTTTTTTTGCCCTGTTATTCAAATGGAGACGATTGCTCCTGGTGCACCCTGAAACACACACACACACACACACACACACACACACACACACTATAATAATCATTTTGGTAAAAAGACTAGATGTTAGCCTGGCCGATGTGGCTCCGTGGTTGAGTGTCGACCTCTGTACCAGGAGGTCAGACTTAGACAGGGTACATGCCCAGTTGTGGGCTCGATCCCCAGTGTGGGGTGTGCAGGAGGCAGCCAATCAGTGATTCTCTCTCATCATTGATGTTTCTATCTCTCTCTCCCTCTCCTTTCCTCTCTGAAATCAATAAAAATATATTTTTAAAATAAAATAAAGTAGTTAAAAAAAGAGACTAGATTTTAGATTTTGATAACAAGTGTCTTCACTTTCTGTTTGACATTAGTCTTTTTGTCAAGGTCCTTACAATTGTGTCTGCTTTTTCTAATAACATTGATAATAAAACCTTAAGCAAACAACAAATGTTTTGCATTATAAATAATGCATAGAACCCCAAAGTACATAAAGCAAAAATGATATAACAAAGTAGAAATGGATAATTCTGCAAGCATAGTTGGATATTTCGACACCCTTCCCTCAGTGATTGATGAAGTAGACAGAAAATACAGAATCAGATGAGTTGGCGCTAGCTAGGCAGATCTTACGTATTATTGGTGACTGCTGATTCTTTTCTGAAGTTCCAGTTGCTTTGACTACCAATATTCCTCATTTTCTGATGTCTGGCATGGAATGTGCTTAATGTGGCCTTCCTGATTGGTTGAGAACTTGGAAAAAATAAGAGTATGAAATCTGCATAACCTGCAATCCATGGTATGGAGATTATTTTAAACAAGCAAACTGAGACTTGAACTGCACTGATTGAAGGATTGAAGAACATTTCAAGAAATAACCACCACCATATATGATTCAGGAAAACCACCCAGAGTTATTGTGCTGTAAGGACCTTCAAGGTCCTTGAGAATGAGTTGCTCCTACCAACACCCCCCTTACCCTTTGATGTCCTGCAAATGACCCACAGGTATCCAGAACCCCATGAGGAAATGAGAACCTTTGCCTTTAATCTTGAAAAAATTGACACAGTTTGAAAATGGACTGAAAGGATGTGCTCTAATAGGTCATCTAACTCTATAATGATGAGGAAGTCCAAAACCTCTCCTCTGAATCACTCTGGTTCAAGATTTTATATCTCAGAGCTATTCCAGTTATGTAGGAAATATAGAAAACTCATATTGCATCTTGCATTCTCACTGATTAACAAAGAACAAGTACCAGGCATGGAAGAAATACTGAGAGTGTGTATGATAGTGTCTAAGTCATCTGGGGAAGAACCCTGGCCCATGGTTGCTCTTTGGTTAATGGGGCATGCAGATGAACATTACAGCAATAGGTTCCTATGAGAGTTTTTTACAAAGGCTGAGTCCATGAGATAGTCAAAACTCAAGGCAGAGTGATTCATGTTATACCAGCCATGAAAGGTTTTGAGAAAAAGGAATAGAAGTTATTCAAGTCTGGTTGTACTGTGGAACAGAAAGGATTTTGAAGGTGTAAGCTGGAAATCTGTGAATATTAACACTGAGCAAAAGGGCAGGCTTCTTGCCTGAGTATTCCTTAGAAACAAGTATATTTTACCAGTTTCTGGTATGTGACTTATACTCTGAAAACTCATTGTGGACCTTTATTGTCACGTGTTTGCTTGAATTTTCAAGCTTTGGATGTACTAAAACTCTTTGAAAGTAGAAATCAGGAGGCAGACACATCTTCAACAGAATAAATAAATGATAGACCTTTATCACATTCAACCAAATAACTTTTAAGGTAAACATGTAAACAAAATTGAGGGAGAATGTAAAAGGATAAAACTGAGGCGGAAGGAAGTTATCTGGGGCTGCTCAGACTTCAAAGCCATTGGGCTCCTTAGGTTTCCTTCTTAGAATCTGACTTTTCTAGAAAATGGTGAGATCCACACCGATTATCACATAACAAACACCCAGCCTTTGGATAAACCAGTAAGCTTAATTTTTCTGTTAAACTTGGAGAAATAGGAGATTAAAGACCTCTTCAACAGTTAGGCAGAGCCATTGTTTGGAATGGAACATGTTGCTCATTGTGATGGACTGCTCTCCGAGTGCTGCCTTCTTCCTTTGCAGCTGTGCCAATCATAGTATATAGAGAGCAGCAATCCTCAGATCCTCAACCAAGGAGGCTGGGGATACAGAGAGGAACTAAGAACTTTTTTTTTATTGCTTAAAGTATTACAACAAGTATTACATAGGTCTCCTTTTTTTTTTCTCCCCTTGACATTCCCCCGGGCTCCCCTACCCCCCAGTTTCTTATGTCCATTGGTTATGCTTATATGCATGAACTAAGAACTTTTTATGGTTGTTGGGCCTAAGAACTGTTTGTCAGGCCAAACTGTAATATCTGCTACCTCCCTCCGCATAATAAAAGATTATTATTATTTTTGGTTCAAGTGTGCATGGAGTCTACAAAGTATATAAAAAAGGGGGAAAGTGAGAAGAGAAGCCGATACAGCAATTTTGTCCGAAGGCTGTGCTTGTACTCCATGCTCACTAGGTTTGGTGCTAAGAAAGTTTTCCAACAGCCAGCCTGTGTTATAAACTAGACCGGAGCACTTCATTTTGGCCCTTGGGAGATTAACCAGCCACTTGAATGCTGATTTAGTGCTTAAAGGACTAAAGACTTTAAAAGTCATGGGGCTGTAGCTTGCAGAGTTTTGAAAATAAATCTTACAGGCTGCAATGCCAGGCAGTGCAGCTGCATATATTTAAAGGGGCCAAGGTTTGTCTCAATCAATTTCGATGAATTCCCAAGTAAGATAATGTCTTCAAATTATAATATACTTCCCTCCTGCAATTTTTCCCTCCAAAGAAACCATCTATTGAAACATTTTTAACCCTACCACTTTAATGTAAATACATATGCTTCATAGTCCATTGGTGCTGTGGACAAAATACCATAGTTTGTTACTGAGGCAAAAATTGACTGACAAATGACATTAAAGGAAATATTTGTTAATGGTGTTGAAGTTAAAGATCACTCTCTTTGCACCTAAGAAAAATTTCTGTGCTAGTCTTGCTGATAATAAAGGAAACTTATTTAAAATCTCATTAAAGAACCATCCCAACATCACATAGGCTTAAAAGAAAGACTTAACATATTAATTTGCAGAACAAAGCCTGCCCAAGCCTACAAACAATCCATTAGCACATTTGGCAATGCAGGGCTTTAACATCCAGTTATTCCTACAACCTCAGGAAGCCAGCGCCTTATTGCGGCCTTCCCCCATCCTCACTCCACCCCCAGCCTCTTTGCACCTGGACCCGGTTTTGTGTGTGTGTGTTATGAAGAGGGTTATTTTGCCATGGAGAGAGGAGGACTTTGATGACTTCAAACATGGACATTAGATCAAGTTTTTATCTTCTCCCATAATCCCGTCTTTGATGTCACCAGACTGAAACCTCTCAGAATAGAAAGGGCGAGATGTGAAAAGAGGCCTAGTTAATTTATATGTTTAAGTGCTGCTGCCCTAATTCGCCTGGGTAGCATTTTCATTGTCTTCTGCTTTGCATCCTAAAGGCAGGCTTACACCAGGCAATTATGAATGGCCCCTCTGAACAAATAATTGGAATTCACAAGTTGTGGGGTATGGTTAAACAATGACTGGGTTGGAGGTGTGAGGTCATACATATTCCCTTGGGCATTATTAATGTTACAGGCACTCTCCTCACAGGATGAGTATTTGTCTTACATTAGCTTTAATGGCAACTAAGCAGGTAAGCTCCATGTGCTAAAGACAAAATAATCTTGGGGTTTCACTCTATACAAAGTAATCAGGGACCTAGGGCTCCTTTGCTCTGTAAAAACAGCAAATGCTCCAGGAAACATGGGGTTCCAACATGGCTTCCCAATTTCAAAATAGGAGTGAATATAACATGGATTTAATTTCTGTGGAAAAAATCTTTTGAGGGTAAGAAAAAAATGGTGACCTATGGAAATTCTAAGAGGTTGCTTTTATTTTATTAAATTTATTGGTGTGACATTGGTTAACAAGATTATATATGTTTCAAGTGTAGGATTGTATAATACATTATCTGTATATTGCATTGCGTGTTCACCACCCAAAGTTAAGTCTCCTTCCATCACCATATATTTGATCGCTTTGCCCTCTTCTACCTTCCCCCTAATTCCCTACCCCTATAGTAACCACCATACTATTGTTTGCATCTATGAGTTTTTGTTTGTTTTGTTTGTTGCTTATCATTCTTGTCTTTTTCCATCTGATTTAATTTGCTTAGCAAGATATTCTCAAGGTCCATCCATGTTGCCCCAAATGGCAATAGGAAATTTTAAGAGTTTATCTTTTTTCCTTCCACATACCCAGCTAATGTCATCTACAAAGAACACTTGGGGTGAATGTTCGCAAATGAGTATATTTGCACATGTGCATTCATACTCACATACCCTTCCTTAGCTGACTAATTAAAAATTCTGCATATCCAAATTGCTTAATATAGTGGCATGTTCTCCAAGGAAAATATTGATGCTGGCTTATAAAACATAATAGGACCTTTTAGTATCATTTGTATTGTTCTAAAGTAGAATTCAGCAAAAGGCAGCACAAGCAACAGTCTTAGAATGGGCCCTGTTTAATGAACTTTTAAAAGAATCTCTTAATAAGTTAAGGGGACTCTCATTTCTGAGGCTCTAAATTAATGGCCCCTACCACATTCTAGTGAAAAATCCAATGTATGTCAGGAGGACACTGTAATAAAAATAATAAAAAAAAGATGAAGAGGCTTGCCTTTCCTAATATCTTTGAGCTACTGTGTGGAGTGAAAAAACACATAAATGGGAAGTAATAATAGTATCTACTGATGAAAATGGTGAGTCAAATTTCCTGAAGCACCCCAAACTCCACCAACTACAGCTGTTGAAAAGATTCTCTAAATTTTTCTCCCAAGTAAAAAGAGACTTGTTGTGTTCTCCCAACAAAATTCCTGGTTAAAATTTAGAACAACAACAAAAAAAAGGGACTGTCCCTTCTCTCCAGACCCTTAATTAATAATAGTGTGATTTTCTTATACAAAATTCTGTTTTCCTGCTTTCAAGAATGTTTGAATTGACAAGGAAATCTCAGAATTGAAAACTGGGATTGGTCCAGTCGGTGTGTCTCAGTGGTTAAGTATGGGCCCATGAATCAAGAGGTCACCATTTCTATTCCCTGTCGGGCACATGCCCAGGTTTCTATCAGTTTCTTTCTCTCTATTCCCCTCCCTTCCTCTCTCCCTAAAATCGATAAAAATATATTTTAAAAAACTGGGATTGGACTCATAGGAATTTATAGCCATATATACAGATGTATATATACAGGTAAGCAAAGAGTAAAGAGGTGCAGAGATAGATGTTCATTGAAGAATTGTTTGTAATTATAAATTGGAAATAATGTAAATGATCCTTATAGGACTGGTTAAATAGATATGGTACTTCTGGGAAATGGGTTTGGCCATTAAAAATGATGAGTTATATTCAGAGATGATTTAAGGACTTTAAAGTCCTAAACATTGAAAATATGGTGCTCCCTCATTATGTAATTCCAATTTTAAATAAACTTAAACCACAAAACTCAGAACTCCCTGTAAGCTGAAATCAAAATAGCTTCTTTTTATTTTTTATTTTTTAAATATATTTTTATTGATTTCAGAGATGAAGGATGAGAGAGAATCATTGATCAGCTGCCTCCTGCATGCCCACTACTGGGGATCAAGCCCAAAACTGGGGCATGTTCCCTTGACCAGAAAATGGAACCCTGACCTTCTGGTTCATGGGTCGATGCTCAGCCACTGAGCCACACTGGCTGGGCAAAAATAGCTTCTTCTAAGATTTTTTAGATTCTGAAAATATTTTGCACACACTTTCTATAAATTTTTCAAAATAGGTCTCTTCTTTCCTTCTGCCCTCCCTCCTTGTTTCTCTACTTTCTTTCTCCACCTCCTCTCTCTCTCTCTCTCTCTCTCTCTCTCTCTCTCTCTCTCCCCTTTCTTCCTTCTTACCCCTGTTTTGTCAGTGCCCCAACTAGGTGCCTATCAAGCAATACAGCACTTGATATAGCCATTGGTATTTGTAAAATAATGTGCAAGATATACTTTTTTTTAAGGGAGGATGCCATGTATCGTGTGTGATAATATTTATTAAAAAATAAAGTTGTAAATACCTAGAAACATAGAGGAATAGAAGCAACTGGTAACAGTGGTTAACTCTAAGAAGTTGGACAGAACTGGAGGGAGCATGAGGGAAAGGGACATTCCTATTCTCGCTTTATATCCTTTCATATTGTTTTAAAATAAGAATGTATTTCTTTAATAATTCAAAGAAAAATTAAAAGGTTAAGAAATTGGGTAGATCTCAGAGGGGATGGGAAGATATTAACCAAAGAACTTAGTGCACAGTGCACAGAGTTGTGCACCGGTGGGGTCCCTCAGCCTAGCCTGTGGGGATCCAGCCAAAACCAGCTCTCTGACATCCTCCGAGGGGTCCCGGATTGCAAGAGGGCAGTTCTCAGGTGACACACCCAGGAATCAGGCTCCCTCCTCTCTGGTTCCAGGTGCGTCACCCAAGAACCACAGCTGCCAAGTCACCACAGCTCCGCAGCTCCTGTGTTGAGTGTCTGCCCCCTGGTGGTCAGTGCGCATCATAGCTACTGGTCAGATGGTCAAACAGTCAGAGGGATATATATATATCCCATAGGCACAGGCAATAGTGGGATGAAGCCCTGGAATGGGGTAGGGGTTGGGAAGAGGGTGGTGGGGTCCAATGGGGAGAAATGGTGGACATCTAAAATACTGCCAACAATAAAAATAAATTTAAATAAAAGTTAAGAAATTGGGTAAAAGGAAGTTAACTGGAAATATAAAATTAATATAATCCCACTGGTGTGGATACAGCTACATAGATGAAACCCCTGGACTTGGGGATTTTTATCCAACCAATACTCAACCCACCTGAATATGAATGAAAATTGTGGAGTGGATTCTTCCAATTCCAGTAGACAGAACCCATTTATTCTGAAACAAAAGGCAGAGTTTCTATTCCCAATGCCAATGGATTTGGTTCTACATTCTGGCAGTTCAGAGTTCTGAATCACATTTCAAATGAATCAATTTTTTTCCTATTAGCTTTACTCACTGTCCAGCTTTGCATCTATACATTGGTGATTGGTAATAGAAGGGTGTGGATGATCTTAGTCTTGGTCTCTTATGCACATCTTTGCTCTTAATGATCTTTGAGTGCTCATCATATAAACCATTTTATAGCTTGTCAGATGATAGCTTTTTCTTTTCATCTGTAGAGCTGTGCTTCTTAAGCTATCTATAGTGAAGAACCAGACTCCCTCCACCCCAATCTGCAGAATGACTTTTCTGTTAAACACAATAAAAATGTCATAATTATGTCACTTTTCTATAAAAGTTTCTAAACCCTTACTCTCACTTCCTGTACTATTTTTCACCGACTGATAACAATGGTAGGAATGCCACCAGTTCATGAACCAGATTTTCAGGAGCACTACCCCAAAATACCTACTTAGTTGAATTTTTAAAAAACACTCAGTGTTCTCCTTATCTCTTAAACATACTTTGGACTGTTCCCCCTTCTCACTTAAGCAAGATGTTCTTTCGTCTCCTTAATCTTCACTTCTGGAAATCCTGGCATTCAGTCAATTTGCATATTAGCCTTTTATTATTATTATATAGGATGTCCCTATTTCCCCCCTTTTGCCCTCTCTACCCAGCTCTTGCCCCCACTTCTCTCTGGCCATCACCATACTGTTGTCTGTGTCCATGGGTTGTGCATATATTTTCTTTGGCTAATCCCTTCTTTAAATTCACTTCTTTAAATTTTTATTTTCAGATAAGTGCTTATAACTGCACTATTATATATTTTCTATTATATCATTTAGAATTAAGATATTTTTTAATTGAACCCTTGTAAATTTTAGCACAATTTAATAAATTATGCTAGAAGCAATAAGGAGATTTTTCATGTAATGCAGATACATTTCAATTAATATTTTATTAATTTTTAATTTTTTAATACTTTAATTTGAAATAATCTCATACATGTAAAAAAAACTATAAAATATTACAGCATATTATATGTACCCTTCACCCAATTTCTTAGGTGTTAATAATTTAAACATAACCATTATACAACTAACAAAATTTGGAATATATTTTTTTTATATGCTCTTTAATGTTACTTAATCCATTTACTTTGTTTTTGTTAATCTTCACCCAAGGATATTTTTCCATTGAATTTTAGAGAGAGTGAAGGGAAAGGGAGGGACACATTGATTGGTTGCCTCCTGCACATGCTCTGATAGGGACTGGGGATCGAGCCAGCAACTGAGGTACATGCCCTTGACTGGAATCTAACCTGGGACCCTTCAGTCTAAGGGCTAATGCTCTATCCACTGAGCAAAACAGGCTGCAGCTTAATTCATTTACTTTTAATCTATATGTGTCTTTATATTTAAAGTGGGTTTTGTTTTTGATTCACCCTCATAATCTGTCTTTTAATTGGTGCATTTATGCCACTGACTTTCAGAGTGCTTACTGATAGAGTTACTGCCATATCTGACAGCTCCTGGGGCTTGCCGGGCCGGCGTGCCTGCGGCCCGGGACAGGATCAGGTCCCAGGAGGCAAGCAGGCAGCTTCTGGCATCTCCCACGGGGGCCTGGATGGCGGCTGGTGCTGGCAGCTTGTGCTGTCCCACCCTGCCTGCAGTATGCAAATTAGCCACCATCTTTGTTGGTGGTTAATTTGCATATCTCGCTGATTAGCCAATGGGAGGTGTAGCGAAGGAATGGTCAATTACCATGTTTGGCTATTATTATATAGGATTATGTGTAACTGGAAATTGTAAAAATTAAGTTATGAAATTTTTATTAAAACATTTCTTACATACCGTCATATTGGCTGGGCTGCAAAAATATTCATTGTGGGCCACATGTGGCCCATGGGCCTCGAGTTTGACATGCTTGATTTACACCATATTATATGGGCAAATGCTACAAATCAGGGTTTGTGTTTTTCAGAGATCTGCACATCCCTGCTTACTGCTCTCAACACTGAATAATACCATGCCCAGAAGACTGTGAAGAATTTTTGGTCCTGAGTGGGGTGTTTTCTCGTGCTAGTTATCTGCTAGTGGGGATGCTGTTCTTCCATTGCACTCATTTGGGTAGGAGAGTAATGTATAAGGGTGCGTCATTCAACAAACATTTGTTAAGATCCCCAAATAGGAATTCTTAGAAAATGTGTGATGTTCATATAATTATATATAAATTTAGAGTATAATCATTCTCATATGCAGCTATACAAAGAATTATTCAGTGAAATACAATTAATTTTAGCAATTGTCCTGTTAAATACAATGGTAAAAATTCCTAGTCTTTCTTCTTTAAAAATGTAGCATAGTAAAATATCTTCATGGATAAATAAGTGGCTTTATGCTAACATATTACAAAATGAATTAGAAAATGTTGTAATTATATTACTTTCATTTTGAGATCAAGGGGTGTTTTTCCTTAGAAAGAGTCAATATTTGATTTTACAAATACCACAAGATTGGAACAAAAAGTAACATTATTACAAAATAAAATAGTATTCAAGCATTATGAAATGAAGAGATTTTGCAATTATCTGGTTGCATTTTATTGTCAGTTAAACTAGATTTTCAGGCTAAAAATCTTTTACTTCAAAACAAAGTTTAACTGAGTTTAAGTTTGAAAATAAACTATTTTTCATTTTAAAAATTGTTAAGCAGAATTGACCACTTCTGTAACTCTTCAGCTCCAAAATGCAAATAAATGGTCCTCTAGGTATTCCTTGTATATTGTTACAAAACCTACATCCTTTTCACCTCTTTTATAGCCCCTTTTATGGCTATTAATTTTTAATTCTGGAGACATAGTCACTGTGTTTCTGGTTCTCTGGTGGGAGATAAATGTGATTTAGATCCTGTTTTATATATGCTTGGGGTTGATGGTTCTGATTGTATCTATTCCCCAAGAGAAAAATTGCTGGTTTCCACAACCCCTTGCTAGCTGCTCATAAAACAAATATTAAATAATAGCAGTAAGCTATGAACCTCCTATAGTGCTCCAACTTTCAATTAAATGATTGCTGATGAAATATGGCTGATGGAAAAACAGACTATATAGAGAATTCATATGACGTACCCAATGTATAGACCATACATATTGCTTGGGCCCTTGAGACCTACTCGTGCATGTACAGAACGTCAACTATGATTTCTTGAGCCATATTTTGTAACTTACAGCTCTCTAGTATGTTGATGGGAACACAGAGGATACCCAAGTTGTGTTTTTTCCAAATCGGATTTCAGATTCCCAAAGAGAACTGATTTTGACACTTAAAAAAAACCCTATCAACCGATTATACATAACATTTTGTGTGTGCCCCAACAAGCATTTAATGTGAGGTTTGTGGAAAAGTAAATAGCTTTTAAAATCCTCAGCTCTTCCATTATTTTCATCAAAGAATCTACAGAAGAGAGCTGGAAGAGTTTAACAGTGCAATTTATCATATCCTGGAGTTCATCTAAATATAGTGTATCTTAATCACTGATAATTTTGTTTACAGAAACATAATCCACTCATTGCTATTATTATCAGTTTCACAGATTCTGCAAGAATAGAAGCTAACGTGTATAGGATCTGTCTCAAAATTCTGCAAGGAGAGATGTTTAAGTAGGTATTAGGACCAAATAATGTGTGTGCATGTAATAACCTGCTGCATCACACCCATATTAAGTCAGATGGAGATACTTTGGTTTTTTTTTTATTTACCTTTTAAAAATCTTTTTAGGTGAACTACTAGCTATGTCCCTCACTCTTCTCAAATCTTCACAAGTTACTCCTCCTCCCAAAATTATGTTAAATTTTTTTCTTTGTAGCAGCAAAAATGTTCATGAACACTAATCCTTATTTAAGAAATAAGCCAAAGCTAAGTGGTACCACTTAACTAGGAATCTCCTTACAAACTGCTCCAAGGCTGAGTACTCATTTAGCTGATCCCAAATATGCACTTAGTCTCTATCTATATAACATTAACCAAACGATGACTTCACAGAGGAAATGCTTACCAGACAGATTCAAATAAGTGACTTGCTAGGAATCATCAAAAATGGATCTGTCCAGAGCTGCACCGCATTGAATGACGGTCGGATTCAGTTACAAGAAGGAGGAACTTTGCTATATATTATCCTTTATGAATGGATAGAGGGATAGGTGAAGGGAGGGATGAAAGGAGAGAAAGAAAGAAAACAAAAGGTCGGAAGGTAGGACGGAAGGAAGGAAGGAAGGAAGGAAGGAAGGAAGGAAGGAAGGGAGGGAGGGAGGGAGGGAGGGAGGGAGGGAGGGAGGAAGGAAAGAAAGAGGAAGGGAAGAAGGAAGGCAGGCAAGACCACCTTGAAAATTTTATGATGAGGTGAAAGAGAATTGGATTGGGATTAGGGGTGGTGTCCAAAACTTGGTTATGACAATTTTTATTCTACTTACTATCTGTGTCACTTTTCTGAACATCAGTTTACTCCATTGAGAACAGAAATGATAATACCCATCCTGCAGGAACTGAAATGGTTTATATATTTTTGGAAGCCATGGGCCCACGTAGGTCAATTCAGAGTGTTAATTCAGTTTCTGTTTACATTACATCCACTTGGTGAGAAGTGAAAAACTTCATTTTCTCACATTAGTTGAATTCTATTTGTGATCTATAGTGGTCTTAAGTTAACTCCTAAAGAGATAGTAGCTTTAGATATTAGTCAGACCTTCCATAGACCAGTGTTTTTCGAACTTCAATATTCATACAATCACCTGAGCTCTTGTTAAAATGCAGGTCCGGGGTGAGACCCGAGATTCTGCTGGTGTAATCAGCTCCCAGGTAACCTTGCTTGTTTCTTGATAACATAAGGGGCTGCTTCAATACTTCCACACACTGAGCACACATTATTTATTGGATCAGCCACAGAGTTGTAAGTGCTGCTGCTGATGTCATTCGTGTTTTTTCCATGGTGATAAATACATCCTCTGGGAATGATTGCAGCCAACAAAGAGCTCTGTAAACTGAATGACAGGGTGAGGTGAGTAGGGGGGAGAGTGATCTGTGGAAGAATCTGCTACTTCTCCTCCTTCTCTTGGCTGTCACTCATGATGAATGGCTCTATGCAGAAAGGTTGGTCTCAAGTGCAGTGGTGACTTGCAATTAAACTCCCCATACATCCTTTGCCATGCCCTTCATTAGCATACGTCCATAATATGTACCATAATTATGGTCCATAATACATACCATATGAAGGTGGAGACAAACCTTCATTTTGTTGGCTTGTTACAAATGTGAGTTTCTCTCTCTCTTATTGGGGAATTTTATTATATATGTTAAAGCATAAGTTTTGCTTTCAAAACATTATGATGAAGCAATCTGGATGCCAAATTAGAATGAAAAGTACAAAGACCAGCCTGTCTTCACTAAAGTCATTTATACATCATAGTATCAATTAACTCCATCATTTCATCAATTAACTCACCCAACAAATATTGATCGAGTCCCTATAATATGTCAGTTGTTGTTTTGGGATCCAGAATAAAGCAGTGAGCAAAATAAACTTCCTGCCCTGATACAGCTTACAGTTTGATAAAAACAAATAGACATAGAACATGTCAGGTAGGGATAAATGGTACAGACAGGGGGAAAAGATAAAACAAAGTAAGTTAGAAAGGGAAAGCAGATGTGGGAGTTTTATATGGGGGGCTAGGAGTGGTGGTGGTGGTGATAGGGGGATTTATAATCTGATAGATAGAGCAACTGAATTATCTGAAAAAATATTCATATTATTTTAAGTCTTAGAACACATATACATATGTGAATAGGGGGTTAAGCTTCTTATATGTGAATAGGGGTTACGTTTTTCTTAAGTTTCCTTTTCAAGACCTGTGTGAAGCGATTAAGGAGGAGACTCAGCTGTGAATCCAGTAAGCAGAACTGATAAGCATGGTCATGCCGACCCACCAGGAGTCAAAACATCATATCATCAACATCTAAGGACAATAGCTGATGTCCATTCCCAGCCTCACCCTAGCCCCTTCCCCTATATAATCCTGTCCCCTGCACCTTGTTGTAAGACAGGATTTGAATGCTTGTAAGCGCCTGCCTTCTTGGTTGGCTAGCCTTCTCAATAAACGCCTTATAGGACTCAACCTTGCTTTCATTATTGGACACAGCGACAGGCAGCCCGAGCCTACCCAGGGGTTTCCTGGTAACAGTGGTAGAGAAGACCTAAAGGAAGTGAGAACAAGATACATGGATATATAGCTGAAGAGATAAGCAGGAAGAGAGAGAGAAACCAAGAACTCCAAGATTTTTGTCCTGAACAACTGTAAGGATCAGATTGCCATTTTAAAAATACGTATACTAGTATTTTTATTGATTTCAGAGAGGAAGGGAGAGGGAGAGAGAGATAGAAAAATCAATGATGAGAGAGAATCATTGATCAGCTGCTTCCTGATCTCGAACTCGAAACCCGGGCATGTGCCCCTGGCCGGAATCAAACCCAGGACTCTTCAGTCCGCAGGCCAACGCTCTATTCACTGAGCCAAACCAGCTAGGGCCAGATTGCCATTTTAATGAGGACCTTGTCTGTGCATAAAGAACCAAGTATTCAAATAATCTGGGCATTCTTCTTCTAAATTCAATCTTAAACTGATGGGAAAAGAGGAGAAAAAAACGGGCTTTGTTGTATAAAATATCTGATAAGAAGCAATCCTCTTTAAAATATATGCCAATTATTTTTAGAACTGGAAAATAATATTTCATATAAACTACATTTTTTTTATTGATTTCAGAGAGGAAGGGAAAGGGAGAGAGATAGAAACATCAATGATGAGAGAGATCATTGATAGGCTGCCTCCTGCATGCCCCACACTGGGGATCTAGCCATAGCCCAGCTGTGCCCTGACCAGGAATTGAACTGTGACCTCCTGGTTCATAGGTCAACACTCAACCACTGAGCCACGCCAGCTGGGCTAACATACTTTATACATAACTGATAATTATTCTTTTAAATACACATTTCTTTTTTTAAGTTTGTGCAATTTGCATATATCCATATAATCTATTATGTACATTTTTAAAAAACTAGTAGTATGTATTTATTTTATAAGATCTGTTAATGTGTAATAATACAGCAACTGGTCAAATCAATACATCAAAAAGTCAAAAAGAAAAATCATATCTATAAATTTAGAAAAAGCTTCTGATAAAATTCAATAGAGAAACTCTGCTTACAGGAATATGGAGTAAACATTTTTTTCTATTCTTCCCTCTAAGTATAACTCAAAAATCTGAATATATAAGCAAATGTAAGAAGACTCTGAAAAATAGGGAGAAGGCAGACTAACTAATGATCTTGGGACCCATGGAATGACATAGCAGTGAATTCCCGTTTGTTTTTTTGTTATTTTTGTCTTTGTTTTGTTTTGTTTTTTTGCCTCAAACATCCCAGATTTAGAACTGAAGAAACAGTAAACAAGAAACACCAACGGACACAGATGGCGCAAAAAGCATCAACAAAGCCTGCTCTTTCTACCCAAAAGACCAGGAAAGGGGCAGTCTTGAAAGACAAAAACTTTTAGTCAATAACCACCCTACTCCAACCAAGCACCACAGAGAGCACTGTGATCCATCCCTGCCCCCATCAGCAAAGACTTGAATGGGGAGCCCAGATTTCCACACTTGTGAGGCTGTACCAGGCACCTGGACACCCTGCCAATGGGGAGCTGGGACGTTCATCCTCACTGCTGATAACAAGGCCTTCCCCACACCTCTGCTCTGTCAGTGGAGACCAAGTGGGGAGCCAGGATTTCCACCCCCACATGGCAGTAATGAGGAGTATTTTCTCTCCCCAGTGGGGTGATGTCTGAGGACACTAGTAAAGAGTAGTGTCCCAGCAGTCACAAGGCCACCCCCACAGTGAAATGTCATGGTACTTGCAAGTTACCTTCGAACGATTGAGAAAAAAAAGAGAGTACACGCCAATGTGGCAAAATGTTAACAGTTGATGGATATGTGTGAAGGGTACAGAGGTGTCCTCTTTATAACAAACAAATCCTAAACTTACTAGCTAGAAAAAAAAAAGCTTCTTATATTTAACCATTTTCAGGAATTTTGGAAGCGCTTGGATGGATGATTGTTCTGCTCTATGTGGCATTACCTGCAGTCACTCTGTGGCTTTCAGCTGATCAGTGGGCTGTTACAGAGAATCCAAGACTTGCCTGATTCCTCGATGGGGATTGGTGAAAAGCTGGATTTAGCTGGAATCCTCTCCCTCTCCTGTAGTCACAAGGTCTGTACCACCAGGGTAGTTGAATTTACATGTTGGCTCAAGGCTTCAAAAAATCAGACCAGAAATAGCGTGTCTACTAAAAGCTAGGTCTAAAACTGAAACGGGGTACCTTCCACCATTCTTTATTGCTCAAAGAAGTTACAATAGCTCAGGTTCAAAGGAAGGGGAAAGCAACCCCCATGTCTCAGTAGAAAGACCATCAAACAATTTGTGTCCATTTCTAGTCTTCCACAATAGGTTTCTGTAGTTTTGAATATTTTCAAAAGCAAAAAATTGTGATGGGGTAGGAAAACCTTTAATGAATATGTATTTGGCATATTTTTGCAAGTATGCCCATACCCTAAACTCCTAAAAATAGAATTACTTTTTATTTTGATAGATATTTTCAAGTTGCTCTCTAAAAAGATTATACTCATGTATGTGCCTAGCAGAATTGTATGGGAGTGACTGTATTCTCCATACATTGTGGTAGTTTTATTTTATTTTATTTTTTAAAAAATATATTTTATTGATTTTTTACAGAGAGAGGAAGGGAGAGAGATAGAGAGCTAGAAACATCGACGATAGAGAAACACTGATCAGCTGCCTCCTGCACATCTCCCACTGGGGATGTGCCCGCAACCCAGGTACATGCCCTTGACCGGAATCAAACCTGGGACCCTTCAGTCCGCAGGCCGACGCTCTATCCACTGAGCCAAACCGGTTTCGGCTGTGGTAGTTTTAAAAAATATTTACAATTTGACAAAAGATGGCATCTAATTCTCCCATTGAATGTGGGTGTCGACTTAATGACTGGTTTCTAAAGAGTGGACAAAAGTGGTGTGATCTCCAAGGGTAAGTTCTAAAAGGAAAGGCAGTGTCTGTCCACCTGGATCTCTCTCCCGTGGGACATACACTTTGGGAGCCTTGAACTGACATGTAAGAACCATAGCTAAGGGGATGAACAACTTTTTAGAGTGCCAACCCAGGACATAGCTATACCAGATTAAAAACAAAAACACCATGATAGCATAACATGTACTAAAGAAGTATTCGCAAGCGGGTCATTACTTTAGCATAAAAATATGAAAAATTGTTTATTTGAAATGGTATAGTTTGCATTATTTATTTTTATGTTAAATAAATGCTATTAAATAAATGAAACAATAATAAGCCTAGTTAACAGTGGCAATTAGAAGTGATTAATAGCAGGATTCATTAAATAAGTAATATGTGTGAGAAAAATATAACAATATTTTATGATGTGTCTGTCTTTTGGGACAACCATTTATGAGGCATGTATCTCAGAAAGCTGGCTTTTCCCATTTCTATAAAGTAAAAAATCTAATTAAGTGAAGAAAATGGAAAGTGACCAAAAGCTTTCATTGTGAAACCTTTACTATCACAGGGAAACAAATCCCACATCTTTTTAGCAGTGTTGTGTCAAGGGGTGCAGGATATTTAGCAAATATGATCTATTCATTTTCTTTGGTAAGAAGTTTATAGATTGAGTGGAATTGGCCAAAATATACATTTGCACCGACTGTCAAGTATATGACTGTCAAGTATTGATGTAGACAGACGAGCAAAGTCTAGTTTGTATTTAGACAAGATATAAGCAATCTTTTATGTAATGTTCTCTGCAGTTTTATTAAAATCTTTGTAGAAATTTTAAAAAGTCAATTTCCCATCAAAGTATCTTAGAGCTAGGAGGGACATATTTTCATTGTGATTCAACATGTTCATCTAGAATTTATAATGACATTAGAAATTAGGTAAGGATTTTAAAAAAATTTATATTGACCTGGCCAATTGTCTCACTATTGTTTGTTTACTAATACATATTTTACCAACTGTGATGACTTTGTACTCTGTCAACTTAGCCAAGCTAAAACTGTGAATTGTTGCTTACCATTAACTGTTTCCTCAACAAAAGAGTTACCTTTTTAAGGCTTTCAGTTATTAAGCTTTAAAGATTTAGACTACACAGCATTAGGTCAGAAGTTCAGGAAGCACATAGAACTTTGCCATGTTTCCTTGCCTTTGACACTTTAGCTATTTCAGCACTTACTAGCTACTTACAAAGAACTTGCAGAAGAAATATAGGTATACCTCATTTTATTGTGCTTCATAGATACTGCACTTTGTTTTGTTTTGTTTACAAATTGAGGCAAGATCTTCCACCAGCAAAAAGATTGTGACTTGCCAATTAGCATTTTTTAGCAATAAAGTATTTTTTAAAATATATTTTTATTGATTTCAGAGAGGAAGGGATAGGGAGATAGAAACAACAATGATGAGAGAGAATCACTGATTGGCTGCCTCCTGCACTCCCCACACTGGGGATCAAGCCTGCAACTGGAAGCATGACCTATTGGTTCATAGGTAAACGCTCAACCACTGAGCCATGCTGGCAGGGCACAATAAAGTATTTTCAACTTAATGTATGTATATTGTTTTTTAGACATAATACATTGCACACAGTATAGTATAAACATAACTTTTACATGCACTGGGAAACCAAAACATTTGTGTGACTCGTTTTATTGCAATATTCACTTTATTGATGTGGTCTGGAACTGAACCGATAATATCTCCAGGTTATACCGGTAAAAGGATTTGAACGAAGCAGATCAGTTGTAACACATTCTGCTACGTAGTAGAGGCTCCATATTTACTAGTTTGTTCACATACTTGAATTTAGAGGGAAGATTTGGTGTATAAAGAAGCTGAAAATGACGGTGAGTGAAAAATTCTGGTTTTTCTCTGGCTTTTGATTTTCTATTTGTTTTGCACTATTATGGACACACCTAATTTAGATCTGGCTTGTTCACAAAACAGTCCAAAATCTGACAGTAAAACATTAAATTTATTTCCAAAGCAAGTTTATTGTCAGTAAGAAGAGATAGCTGTTGATGTGTTGGTTCAAGTGATGTAATTGTCACTCTCATCAAAGGAATTGCTTCTCATTAGATTTAGCCTCATTCTTGAATAAGACATCATCATAAATATGATATAGGATTCATTTCAAAAGATCAGACCTATTAAATCAGATTGGAGACTACTAGAAGATATAATTTTTAAGTACATTAAACACTCTTAAACGCATGACCTTCCTTCCCCCAGATACCTCTGAGAAAATATAATTAAAATGTAGTCTGTTTTGTGGTATTTTTCTAAAAGGAAAACTCATCAGATCTTTACAACATTAGAATATTGCATACTACAAGTGTTTGACTTTATTTCACTTGATTCAACAGTAAGTGCATAGTACTTATCTCTGCTTATAATGGAGAACCTGAAATGTATGAAGACATGCTTCAAATGATGAAGAAAATGTAAATGCATCTAGTTTAAGGGGAAATAGACTATCAGCTAATTGCTTCAAGAATTGAGTGATTTGGAAGACCTCAGGAGAGGGTTCATTTCTCTGATTTGCATACACTTCGCTCCTGCTACCTGGTTTACTACAAATGCCTTGATGATGATGTGTGTGAAGTGTTCCTCATCAACACCAGGATTGAGAAGGATCCAGTGGCTCTGGGGACCACAGAGGTTCTTCCTGCTAAAGAAGCTGCCCCTCAGTAATATCCAGCCCTTAGGAGAGCAGACTTCATGTTTGATAAATGATCTGGTTTTCTTATAATCCATTGTTACTATTATTTTTGCCCAGAATTAATTGACTTAATTTTCATGGTGAATCCAGTGAGCTTATTAGTTACCATAGCACTTTATAGAGACTTTCTCATAGTCTAATAAAAATGGTAGAAAAATAAGTAATATTATTTTTATTTCCTTCTAGAGCTTTTAACACCTGGTAATGTAAATAATTGAGAACTCTTAAAACCATAAAAATCTAATGCAAAGATGGCTTATAGCCTTTTATGCAGGTGGAGAATATGGACTTCCTTGAGGGAGATGAATAGGCCTAGAAAGGAGAGGGTGAGAGAGAAATAGGACAAAAAGGAGGATGAAAATGGTGAAAATAGTACATCTGGAGAGAATAGGGACAAAGAACTGCAGAGAAGAAATAAAGTGAAGATGGAAAAACAGTTAAAAGAAGAGGGAATAAAAGGGGGACAGAAATTGAATAAAACAGAAGAAAAGAGAGAAAAGTAAGTAAAAGAGAGGAAAGGGTATAAAGGAAGAAGAGAAAGAACTAATAAAGAAGAGATATGTAACATACAACATAACCTGATATGGATTATACATTCTATTATACCACTAGGAGGGGGGGCTGGGGGGCGGGGAGGAGGACAACTAAAACCTTCATACTCACCACAACTTATTATACACAGACTACAGTGAAAAATCGGGCCTTGTATTCTAATACATGATTTTTTTAACTTCATACACCTGGGTTTCCCATATTGAGTACAATCGCAATGCTTGAGAAAATTAAAGTAGCCCTCATAGCAGACCAAAAAGATTTTTCAACAAAGCCTCAAAGTAGTAGCTTCTAGATATATACGAGGATAATCAAAATGTTAGGACTTTTCATTTATCTTGAGTACACAAGTATGATTTGAAACAGTACAAAGGGTTGAAAAGCATGTCAAGGATAAGAGGCACTTTAAAAATTAAAAGATTCATAAGGTTAACTTTCAGAGAAATCTGTTAAATATGAATGTAAAAATGAATAAAATATAAGGTCAGAGGCAAATGATCCTGTTTTCATGAACCTTGATGATATAATAGAAGTTACATTTGTTACTGAAATGTGAATGAAGATGGAATTCAAGATAAGGTATTAATCATAATTAGAATGACTATGACAGGTCTGCGGTGACAAATACTTAACAAGTAGTAAGAATGCTTATTCATAACAAACCTCTTAATTCATTAAATTTTTCATTAAAAGGGCAACCTCTTAATAAGTTCAACATAAAGTTGGTATAACATGCTATTTGCATTTTTCTCTCTTTTTATTTCCATTTTAGGGGTGTATTGTTAACAAATTGAAATAAATCATTTAAAACATATAATTACTTGAATATAGTCGCATAGTAATTCCCTAAGCAATTGCACGGTTATAAGTTGTCAGTGTGCATATTAATTTATCATACCCATCAGCCTCATCTTCATTGATTTGCTACTAGCTGTTAGAAAAACAGATTAAGAAGCACATGCTGCCCTTCTCTGAAAGTTTCATTGAGGCACAAGTAGGGCAAACACTGCTTTCCAATTAGAATCCTGCTGTTTGCCAAGACTTGACAATGACTAATTACAGTCCTAAATGACTTAATATGTTTGAATGCATGATTATTTATAAATACATTTTAAGATCTGCATAAAATAATCATTTCTGGTTTAAATATGAAAGGTTACTTTTTGTGCAAAGGGCAAAGACCTGTTGAACAGCTGAGGTCAGAGGAAAAATGATGTTTTAATATTATGGTTAGCATTTGCTTAGGCAACCATTACCTTACAAAGGAAAAAAACAGAAGAGTGAGTTGTTTAGTATAATGAAGTTGTAAGAGAAGAAATGTTAGGCTTAAGTCTCTGACTATAAAACTTATCACCATAAAATTTTTGAAGGAGCTCACCGTTCTTAAAATATTTAATTACCTTGTTAGGGTTGTCGTGAGAATTAAATAGCAGTTATAATGTACATAGCACGTTGGCTAGTGCCTGGAATAGAATAAGCACTCAATAGATTTTAGTTTTTATTATTATTCTAAACCTCCGAGACAGCAGGTCCTGACAGTGTAGAGCTGGAGTAGAATTTGTGGATGTATAATTGATTTTTTAATTTTTTTTAACATTTTAGGGAATTCATTTGATTACCAATAGTTTATTGATCAGCTTCCATCAGTCAGGCACTATGGTAGGCATGAGAAATAAGATGAACACTATGCACAACCATGGAATAGGGTTCCATTGCGGTGCAAGTCAAATAGATGATGAAAATAGAGCAGAGTGGTGTTATGAGTTGTTTTGTAAATAAACTACCTTTTTAAAAAGATATTTTTATTGATTTCAGAGGGGGAGAGGAAGAGAGAGATAGAAACATCAATGGTGAGAGAGAATCATTGATCAGCTGCCTCCTGTACACCCCACACTGGGGATTGAGCCTGGAACCTGGACATGTGCCCTTGACCAGAATCGAACCTGGGACCCTTCAGTCCACAGGCTGACGCTCTATCCACTGAGCCAAACCAGCTAAGGCAATAAACTACTTTTGAACTTTAAAGTATTTGAAATATATGTGATTAGGAAAGCAATTACATTAAAAACCACATTTGTACATCAAGGCTTAGTAAATGTTAACTTTTCCTATGCTTTCCATACACTGACTTTCCATCTCCTAATGTTCATGCCTTCGTGTAATCCCCTCCCTTGAGTGTGGGCAGGACCTGTGACTACTTCTAACAAATAGGTATGGCAATGGTGATGGACTATCATTCCTATGATTATGCTATCTTATATAATAAAGAGATAATATGCAAATTGACAGCCATACCCTCACAAGATGGCTGCCTACAACCAGGCTGGCAGGGGGGTTAGTGAGGGATGACCAAACGCCTGAACAAGCAGGCTGCATGGGGCAACCAGGCTGGCAGGGGGGCTGTGAGGGGCGAGCAGGCCAGCAGGGGGTCAGTGAGGGGTGACCAGGCCAGCAGGGGGGGCAGTTGGGGGTGATTAGCCTGGCATGGGGGCAATGACAGGTGACCAGGCCGGCAGGGGGGGGGCAGTAAGGGGTGAACAGGCCGGTGGGGGGGGCAGTTAGGAGCAACCAGGCCAGCAGGGATGAGGCAGTTGGGGGCAACCTGGCCGGCCGCAGGGGGCAGTTATGAGTGACCAGACTGGCAGGGGGGGCAGTTAGGGGCGATCAGGCCGGCATGCAGAGGCAGTGAGGGGCGATCAGGCAGGCAGGGGGGGTGGACAGTTAGGGGTGACCAGGCAGGCAGGCAGGTGAGCGATTAGGAGCCAGCGGTCCAGGATTGTGAGAGGGATGTCTGACGGCGGTTGGACATCCCCCAAGGGGTCCCGGATTGGAGAGGGTGTAGGCTGGGATGAGGGGACCCCTCCCATGCACAAATTTTGTGCACTGGGCCTCTAATTTCATATAAGACTTCATCCTAGCACTCCAGCCTGCGTGGCTCCATGGTAGAGTTTCGACCTATGAACCAAGAGGTCAAGGTTCGATTCCCAATCAGGGCATATGCTCGGGTTGTGGGCTTAATCCCCAGTGTGGGGCATGCAGGAGGCAGCTGATCAGTGATCCTCTCATCATTGATGTTTCTATCTCTCTCTTCCTCTCTGAAATCAATAAAAATATATTAAAAAAGACTCTGTCCTAGCTGACTGAAGTTAGAGATTTCTCTTCCTGGCTTGATGAAGAAGCAGTCATATTGAAGAAGCCCACATGGCAAGGAACTTCAGTCAGCCTCCAGGATCTGAGAGCAACCACCAGCCAACAGCTAGAAAAATGCTGGAGCCCTCAGTCATGCAGCCACAAGAAAATAAATTCTGGTAACACCTGAATGAGCATGAAACAGATTCTTCTTAGTTGAGCTCAAGATGAGAACACAGCCTATCTGACACCTTGATTGCAGTCTTGTTAATAAATCCAGAACAGATGAGCCAACAAAGCCATGCCCATCCATACCCCTGACCTGTGGAAATTGTGACTTTATAAATATGTTATCTTAAGTCACTAAGTTTGTGGTCAATTTGTTCCATAACAACAGAAAATGAATAAATACAATTTTTAATGGTATTACAAATGCTTCAGAAGACAAAGTAGCCCTTAATGTGGCTGTACATTGGGAAAAAAATTAGAATTGCACAAAAGGTATTTGATATATCATTGTTTATCTTTAAGAGGGGAAAGCTTTTAATAAACCTCAGAGATAGTAATCAGTATTATGAGAAAAGACCCAACACCTCCCCAAAAAATCATTCAAGTGTGTAATGCATCTTTCTGGCATAGATTATCATGCTACCTAATCTACAGAATTAAAGCCCATTTCATTATATTCCAGATTAAAAAAAAAATAAACCAAAACATTTAAAGAACTGTTTTCTAGTCTAGAAATATTATATTCTGGAATTATTATCAATTATTTTATCCTCTAGGATTAAGAATTCAGTCCTAGCTGGTTTGGCTCCATGGATAGAGCATCAGCCTGCAGACCAAAGTGTCCTGGGTTCGATTCTGGTCAAGGGCATGTACCTTGGTTTCAGGCTCCTACTTGACCTGGGGTCCTGGTCAGGACTCATGCAGGAGGCAACCAATCTATGTGTTTCTCTCACATCAGTGTTTCTCTCTCTTTTCCACTCTTCCTGAAAATCAATGGAAAAATATCCTCAGGTGAGGATTAACAAAAAAAAACCCCAACAAAATAAACAAACAACCAAACAAAAAAGAATTCAGATTATTTTAACATTTTATGCTCCTTTTCTTTATGATTTCCCCCATTCTTCTCTGGAACTATGTATGCTGGATTATCTTCTCTTTGCTCTTCCAGAGTCACTCTTCATCCTTCTCCATTCTACTACTCTGGGCCCCAGGAATTGACTTGTATGGACTATAGCAATGGTGGTCTTTCCCAATAATAACCATTTTAATTTCTTTAACTCTTTCTTCTAATATTTCTGTCTTTAGTTACTATTGACATCCTACAAATTTTGACTCTCTTATATATACACACATACACACATATATGTTTATCCCCCATCCAAACTAATTGTATATACTAGTAACCTTGTTTTTATTAGATAAATATTCAATATTTACATAATCATTGCTATATAAATATTATTCACAGTGGAGTACATCAAATATTTTGATTACTTTTCCTATCTTGCATGCTTTTCCCCCTAGACTTAATGATTACATCATTTTATTTTTGTCCATATTTTGTTCATTTCTATGAATCAAGCATCATTTTATCCCCAAACACTTTGTGGGGGGGGGGGAACATTTTGTGTATGTTCAAATATATCAAACATATATAGTTTATCTTTTTGTTTTTTTCTGAGATTTGTCCCTCCTGGAGGTCACTTTCCTCCTGCTCCACTCGGGACTGTTTTCTAGGCCTGCTGCAGAGCTGGCATCCTGGGAATCTTCTTTTATCATCATCCTGAGGATTTCTTTTACTTTTCTATGTCTTGTATCCCCCTCACTTTTGGATCCCATATATTTTTCTCAGCTTTCTTTCTTGTTTTAGTGGAATACATACTCTAAGAGCTTTCTGAGAATGGGTATGTGAGAATAAATTTTGGGGACATTAAACATCTGCAACCCTTTTATCTGATGGATAGCTTTTCTAGGTATAAAAATCTAAATTGGAAATAATTTTTTCTCAGAATTGTAAAACATTCCTTCCTTGTCTTCTAGTTCCCAATGCTTCAGTCCTGAAATTCAATGCCATTCTAATTATTGATCTTTTGCAAGTTGCTTTTGTTTGTTTACATTCAAAAGCTTTCAGGATCTTTTCTTTCTTCAATGTATTGAAATTTCACAATTATGACTTTGAAGTAGGATATGTGGACTTTTCTTCATTTTGCTATGCTGGACCTCAATAGACTTTTCAATCTGTTCTTATGTTTTTCAGTTCTAGGAATTTAGAAAATGTATTTCTTTGATGATTTTATCCCATCTCTTTTCTTTGTTATTTCAAGAAGTTCTTGAAAATTATTTGAATATTATACCACATGGACTGATACTCTTTATTTTGCCTTTTTTCTCTATTCTACCATCTAAAATATTTTCTTGGCTATACCTTCAAACTCTTCTTTGAAGTTTTAATCTTTCTTATCCTTTTAATGCCTAATAATCTTGTTGACAGAATAATTTTCTTTTATAGCCTCCTGTGCTTGTTTTATAGAAGGAATATCTTTTCTTATTTTTCTGAGAAAAAATAATTATGTATTTTTTTTAATGCTCTTTCTGCCAAGACATTTTTTATGCTCTCTGAATTACTTTTTATTTACTTTCTTTTTACTTTGGTCTCTGACTTTCACATTAGAGGCTTTCCTCAAATGCTCAAAGATCTCTTGCTGTCTAGAATGAGGTTTTAAAATGCTAATTGTAATCTCTGTGTGCATGAGTGGGGCTTGTCAACTGATAGATTTCACTGTCCAGTGATCAGGAGTTGGGTAAATTTTGCCACTCGCTACTATTATTAGTATGTGTAAGTTTTCCCTTAGTCAAGTTTGCTTCCTCAGAAAAAAATTTTCCAGCATTCTGTATTGGGGCATATACCTATATTCCAATGTTTACAGATGTAACATAGAAAGGAGATTAAGGAGGATTATTGTTTAATTTGTCAATTTTCTCTTAACCTCTCTATTTTTATTATAGTACCTCATTCCTGCCCACAGTTGGCCTTGATGTTTCTAAATCCAGAGCTTTTCTGACTCAAACTCTTTATAAAACATGCTGTCTTCTGCCAGTATGCTGAAGGAATACATGTCTGGCTACTTGGGGCAGGTAAAATATTTGGTATTTTTACAGAAGTCTTAGTTATTTTGTGGTACTGGTGGGCACTTAAAGTCATGCTTACTTAAGCTATTTAGGTCCTATTTCAGCACCTACTACAATATAATGGAACACATCTTATCTCAGCTATACTAAATTTAATTTATCTAATTGTTATTCAGAATCCCACCTCCTCCACCAGCCTTCTGCAACACCCCACTATTATTTTCTTCTTTCAGTATCTCTCATGAGAAAAACTTTCAAGTATTCTAGATTCACATTTAATCTTATTCAGTTCAATCCCTTATGCAAATTAAAACCTTTTCATTTTATGTATTCACATATTCAAATGCCAACATTTTGTGATGATTTAAGTATTGTTGCTTAACACTAACAAAAATTCCCAAATGTTTTTTTAATATGACTGAAATTATGGATACACATTTGGAATAAACACTTTGATAAGTACCTTTCAAACAGCAAAGGTTTTCAAAATTTTGCTATCTTAAATTAACATGCTGACATAATTAGCATATTTTAAACTCTAAAACCTCAATAGATTAGTTGGCCTGGTAGGTGGTTTTTGAGTGTCATCTTATGAACCAGGAGGTCACAGTTCCATTCCCGGTCAGGGCACTTGCCTGGTTTGTAAGCTCGATCCCCAGTAGGGAGTGTGCAGGAGGCAGCTGATCAATATTTCTCTCCCATCATTTATGTTTCTATCTCTCCCTCTCCCTTCCTCTCTGAAATAAATAAAAATATATTTTTTAAAAAATTAGATAGGGTTTTGTTGGTTTTGTTTTTCCTAAGAAGTAATTGAGAAACCAGCAAGGTGGAATGGAAAATAGACCGGGTATCTTAGAAACTTATTAAGATACTAGAAGCCCAGCACACTAAATTGCGTGGCCCCACCCACTTGTGCCTGCCCACCCGCCCATGGCCCCACCATGCTCGCAGCTCCGCCCACCCATGCCGGTCTTTGGTCGTTTCAACGTTAGGACCACAGGCCTTTTATAATATAGATTTCAAAGGTTCCCAAAACTATTTTACATATGTCTTTGGAAACTATCCTAATCTTCCTTTATGGAATAATTTCTTCAATATCAAATTGAAGTTTTTACTGAATTTGACTGTGAGGTTGTATGTAATAAAATTTGATGAACCGCATTAAAAATTAAGTTATGCATCAAATGGTGTTTTAGGAATGCTCATTTCAAAACAAAGGTAATTTATAATCCCACAATACTGTATATCTCACAGTTTTACTTTATTCAGAAAATGGCCTAAATTGGCTGGGCATAGATTATAGCTCTAAAGTGCTGCATTCTTAAACCTGGTTACTTAGGGTTTTAACTTTACTGGCAATTTCTAGTAAATAAGAAAGCCTTCCACCTAGAATGCTTCCCTTTAGTCTAGCAGTGGTCGGCAAACTCATTAGTCAACAGAGCCAAATATCAACAGTACGATTGAAATTTCTTTTGAGAGCCAAATTTTTTAAACTTAAACTATATAGGTAGATACATTGTTATGAACTTAATTAGGGCACTCCTAAGGCTTAGGAAGAGCCACACTGAAGGGGCCAAAGAGCCGCGTGTGGCTTGCGAGCCGCAGTTTGCCGACCACGGGTCTAGGGAAATACATTTGTATTTCAGTCAACAATCAACCACAAAGAAGCATTCTGACCGCCCACCCCCCTTTTTTTTACACAATTAGTTAAATCTCGGTTTCTTCTTTCAAAGTGGGAGTTTTGGGTTTTGTGGTTTTGCTATGTGACTTCAAGAAGCTGAGGTAGAAATATGAGCAAGTTCAGCTTTGGTTGAAGGGGAAGAAGCCAGAGTTTATAAATGCCTCAGGTATTTCCAATAAATTGGAGGTCACCAGAAAAGATGTTAGGATAATAAATCTAGCTTCTAAGTATATACTCCCTTTACCCAGTGGGGAGCCTCCTGGGATCATTTGTCTGCTGTTCATTATCTTGTCTGCATTATTCAACAGCTCTGTTCTTGCTCAATGGGCTTCAGAGAGCTTTTAACAGCTGCAGCAACCTCCAATTTTTACTTAAGTTCTCTTTCTCTTTGTAATAGAAAAAAAAAAACCCTCTAAGAAAAAGAAAAGAAAGAAAACCTGTCATTGATGCCCAAGACCTACCTACATGATTGAGCCCATTGCAAAACTGAGTTTATTTCACATTAACTATATCAGTGTTAAAATGTAATATTTGGGATGACAAAGAGACAGTTTACATTCAAATACTAAGAACATGAGGGTTTAAAAAATTCCAAACCATCTAAATTATTTGATGAAAAGGCAAAAAAATTTTTTTTAATTTCTTAGAGATACTAAGTTTAAGCTCTATTTTAAGAAGGATTCTATTTTGTACATGACAAACCCAGAAAGTTTTTTAAAGCACCAAAAATATCTATTATAACCTGGAAAGAGAAAATAAGCTTTAAAGAAAGGGAAGAGCCAGTTTATTAGCTTAATCAGGTAAAAAATTCTGCATTTGATTGTTTCAATTAGGACATAATTAGCTACTCAGTTAAGTTGGTTTTCAGCTAGGTTGATGTTATTCATGATCATGATCTCACTGACTAGGAGTCTCTTGAATCTAACTGACCTAAAGCTATCATGGTGAAATAAAGTATGGTTATTGTGTTTATCAATCAGATGATGGATAAACTAAAATACAGTAATTTTTCCAATGACCAGAAGCAGGGCTCCTATTTGAAACTAAAGATACCTGATGACGAAAACTGCTAAAACTAGCTAGAAGGAATGGGAGCTAAGGAAGCACTTGAGGGACTTTTCAAATGGTGACTATTTCACCTAAGTTGTGTGAGATTCAAAGGACTCAGGAATATATTCTCATCAACACTACTAAGACCCACTATGATCAGTTTGTACTGATCCCAGCAGCTAAAGGTAAAGAATATAAAGAGGCTGATGTGAATGGAAAGCTTATGAGGAAAATAAATTAAAAATAAATCCACATCATGTCATTTATAAGGAATTACTTAGTTATCCAAGGACAATGTGACTTGTAATTAAAACTACATGAACTACCCATTTTACTACATGGGTTATGCTTTGGATTGAAATGTGTTCAGGATGGGAGTGGGAGGAAGGAATACTTGTAGACAAAATAAAGACATTTAAGCTTGCTCC
The DNA here is from genome assembly GCF_000147115.1 of Myotis lucifugus. Lineage (NCBI taxonomy): Eukaryota > Metazoa > Chordata > Mammalia > Chiroptera > Vespertilionidae > Myotis > Myotis lucifugus. The sequence continues at coordinate 5,490,378 of NW_005871079.1, forward strand.
CGCGGCCTGGAGATTCTCTGATCTTCAGCAAGAGAAGAAGGTCTGCAGAGGTGACAGTCCATGTCCAGAATGGAATGTCTTGATCTATGTACGATAACAAGGGACTGCAATTTCCTAGCGTTAGATCATCATATTAAAAACTAAGGGAGCTTTTCAGTGCCACCATTTGATCAGATTAGGGTCCTTGGAGTTGTACAAAACACAGATCGTTAGCCACCCAAAGTCTGAAAGCATCTTTAAAGTGGCATAGACATGCTAAATAGGCCGACACCTGGACACTGCCTGACATCCGAGTAAATACCAAAGACCTCCTCAATGATCAGGATATTTGTTACTGGGGAAAATCCAGATAATAGGCGGACTCTGTGGTTGGAGAATATGTAACTAAATGCCTGAAACTTTTATCCAAATCCTTGGTGTAGTTTTATTTGGACCACCCAAAGCACAGTGAATACTATGAAAGCAAATATGACTTTTGTCACTTGCTTTCTAAGATGTAAGAATAGTGGCACAACAGAATTGTAAAGGCTATGTACTGCTTTTCAAAATTATTTTCTGAATTACTAAACATCCCAAATCTAAAGCTGCTTCCTTGAACTCAGTATGTAAAATTCCTGGAATTCAGTATGTAAAAGTAGCTCTTGAATGTCTGATCCAATTTGGCATTTGTTTTATATGCTAATTCCCTTCCTTAGACAAACTAGACAATTGATCTTGCAATTCAGTGAATTTGATTCTTGTCATTACCACCCTTTGCTGTGCACTCAGCACAAAATGAAAGGTTTAAAATGGGGCACCATTAAAGCATCTCCGTGTCACAAGTGGGCACCCAAATTGTGAAAATAACTCCAATGTTTTGTTTTGTTTTTGCTTCTGTTTTTAACTTCACCACTGCTACAGTGCAGTCTCAGGTCTCTACTCTCAGGGAAAAGATAATTAATCAATATATTTTTTCAGCTGATTTCCATATTGTCTGCCAACCAAGACAATTTATATATCATAATAAGAAAAAAAACAGACTCTTCCAAATGTATCATTTATACCCAAAATGTCTTTTTAAAAACTTCCAATGTAAGAACAGTTCTGCTAATCGATTATATATAATTAGGGAGAAAAAAGAGTAGTAGGTAGACTCACCATTTAAGTAAAAACCATATGATGTTCAACTAAATTTTCAGTTTTATAGATTTACAAAATGCTCTCTAATCTTCACCACTGGTTCTCTTTACAGAGGTAATCTAGTCTCAGGGTAACTGGAAACATCTTCATTCAGTTATAATATTCATTATATCACAGTGGTTTGTGCTTCATTTTTACTTCCAGGTTAGTCCAAGAGAGCCAAAGTGTTTTGTTTTGTTTTTGAAAAGGTGAGAGTGGGGAGGAAGGGGGGGTGTCCTTGAGGCAATTTATGCTTCCCTTTGTCTATTAACTTTACCCAGATTGATTTTTTGAGTGTGGAGAAGTTGTTGATGAAAACAGACATCACTATGCGTAGAGCAAAGCCCAGAGACTGTGGCATGAAGCACTGGCTAAAGACCCTGTCCACATAGGTGGCTTAATCCACAAGATATAACTGTTGTTGTTTTTTAATTTTTATTTAGATATAGAGAGAAACATCAATTTGTTTTTCCACTTATTTATGCATTCATTGGTTGATTCTTGTATGTGCCCTGGCCAGGGATTGAACTGCAACCTTGGTGTATTGGGACATGGCTCTAACCAACTGAGCTAATCAGCCAGGGTGACACATAACTGTTTTTTAAGGGACTCAGACACAGCTATGAAGCATCAACCCTGTATTATACTTGAAATCAGGAAACTATGGCCTATAGGCCAAATCCACATGCCATCTATTATATATCACAGGAGCTAAGAATAATTTTTACATTTTTAAATAGTTAAAAAGAATCAAAAATATAATACAATAAGATAACATTATAATTTTAGTGTCCATAAATAAAGTTTTATCGGGATACAGCCATGCTCACTCATTTACATAATGTCTATGGCTGCTTTTGCACAATACCAGAGTGGATTAGTTGCTGCAGATACCACGTGGCTTGCAAAGCCTCAGATATTTACTCCCTAGCTCCTTACAGAAAGAGGCGAGACTGTGTGCTGGGGTAATATGTATATTATTCCATTTAAGCAGCTATAGTTCCAAAACATTTTAGGAACTGAATTTATTCCTCACCATTGTTTAATCACTTGTATATTTGCATTTCACTTAAGGAACTTTATTTTTCTCAAAGAAGTATATTGCCAATGTCAAAAAATTTTTAGATTTGTGATTGCTAGAATAATAGCACAAAGATCAGTGTCTTATAAGAATTTCTCTCTCCTTTCTTTCTATCTCTTTATCAATTGCATAAAATGGATCTTTATAAGAGTTGGAAAATTCCACACCCATAGAGGAAAAAAACTTAGCTTATTCTCAGGCAGGGCCAAACATTCTGTAATACATTTACTTTTCCAAACAAGGCTGGAAAACTTGGTCACTGAAGCAGCTGTAAAAATGGAAATGCAATCACAGAAGGAGTTATCAGCCTTATGAATTGAGGCGTCTTGATACTACTTGACATTCATTCTCAATTACCAAGTTCAGGCTTCTTGCCTTCATTGAGCAGCACTACAGAGCACCTCACATAAATGAGTGGATTCTGGGCAGCCATGATGGTGTAAGTAGCATGCTTCACTTCGTCAAAAGGACTTGGGTCAGCCAACGAAGCACTGAGCATTAAATTATTTCTGACAGCAGCCACAGGCTATTAGAATGTAACCCGCCTCTCTGTTTCAGATGTTTATCTTTGAAGAAACCACTCACATCTTTATTGCAGTCATAAAGTCTGTTGTAATGATAAAAATGAAAAAGACATTTAACCTGTACCTACACACTGGAGCACAGCTCTGGACGTATTAATTGCCTTCTCTCACACTTTCTTCACTTCTAAGTTATAAGGTAAGACTTATGGGGAGTGCAGAGTGGAAAGGGGTTGCTAGGGAGTAAACAAGATAGGAATCTGGGATGTATCAGATGCCTTGTCTCCCCAAGAATATGGATGGAAGTGAATAGGGAAAGCTGAGTTTTGTCCAGACATGAATGCTCTTGTTGCAAAGTGTTTATAGTAACCTCAAGAATTATAAGATACAGAAATATATAAAGCTTCTTTTGAATTTGACATTTTATAAAATTGTACAATGTTAGAACTCAAAGAGTCTATATTTTATATATTCATCTCTTATATTAAGGTATAATTGGCATATACCATTTTATTAGTTTCGGGTGTGCAATGTAATGATTCAATATTTGTATATATTGCAAAATAATCACCACAATAAGTCTACTTAACACCTGTCACCATACATACTTACACATTTTTTTTCTTGTGATGAGAACTTTTAAGATGCACTCTCTTAGCAACTTTCAAATGTGCAACAAAGTATTATTAGCTATAGTCACCAGGCTGTACATTGCATCTCCATCTCTTATTTATTTTATAACTGGAGATTTGTACCTTTTGATCCTCTTCATCCATTTTCCCTACCCTTACTCCCCTATATACAAGGTGGGGTGAAAGTAGATTTGCAGTTGTGAGTACACAAAACACAGTTTATTCTTGTACCATTATTTATAAATTATTGTATTATTTTCCTTATGAACAGCTATAAACCTACTTTTGCCATTCCCTGTAGTCATCTCTTTATTGAGTGTCTAGTATGTTTCAGACACTGTCTTAAATAAAAATATATATGACTACCAATCATGTTCAATGCTACTACCAGAAGGAAGAGAGTACTTTAGAGTCTAATGGGAATGGTCTATGTTAGGTGAGGGGATGAGTAAATGTCAGGCAAGGTGTCTCTGAGGACAAGGCATTTAAACTGGGATAAGAAAGAAGAGAAGAAACCAGGTAGGAAAAATGTTCCATGACCCAATGGCCAGTACTGGTTAGGATTGTGTGAAGGAATGTGGTCTTTTCAAGGGAGCAAACAAGTCGCTAAGGTTTAGAGATATATTTTGTAAATTTTGATCCCATCTATGTGAATAGAAGATGATTCTACTCCCAGGGCAGATTTATTGTTTGAAATTGATATTTTAATTTTTAGGAGAGAGATGTGTTATGAGCAAAATTATTTAATTTGTAATTATGTACCTGGTTTATTAAATTGTGTGGTTAATAGAAAAATTAAAGTTGTGAAAAATGTATGACATGGAATCAGCAGATATGTTCAATATCTAAATTTTCTCAGCTTTTTGGTATTATCCTAGTTATAAAAAGAAATGGTAAGGTATGGGGATAGAAATTTGCTTCCTATCTCTGCCTGCATTACCAGGACTAAAATGCTTTGGTTCTAGAAACCATTTGCCCAGGAAGTTGCACAAGACCTAAGAGTTCCAGGGCAATGTTACAACTTGTCTCCTATAAAACTACATAAGACAAGAGATTCACTCCTTTCTTATATGAAGAGCGTGGCAGATAAATCACTAAGGAAAAGGCCCATAATCTCATAGGAAGAAGTGGATAAAGAATGTAAACAGGCAGTTTACAAGAAGTACTAGTACAAACAGCCTTGAACATAAAAAGATGTTCAACCCCCACTCTCAGTGAAAGAAATTCCAGTTAAAACTACATTGAGATATAATTTTCAAGGACTCATTAGCAGCTGGGGTCCAACCCCAACAGGTCCAGGGGTCCCCAAAGGTGTGGACGGAGTCGGCGAAGAAGGAATGACACGGGGACAACGTTCAGTCGATCAGCAGCCTGGCCAGGATCTCCAGCCAAGTTCTGTCTGGGTTCTCCAGCCAGGTTCTGTGTCCATGTTCTCTTGCTAGGTTCTCCAGCCAGGTTCTGCAGGTTCTCCAGGTTCTCCTGCCATGTTCTGTCTAGGTTCTCCAGCCAAGATCTGTAGCCAGGTTCTGTCCAGGATCTTTTGCAATGTTCTCTCCCTAGGTTCTGTCTCTAGGTTCTGTGTGTAGGTTCTGTCTAGGATCTCTAGCCAAGTCCTGTCTCTGGGTTCTGTCTCTAGGTTCTGTGTCTAAGTTCTGTGTCCTGTTGTCTTGTTACATCTGTATTTATACCAGTTGATTTTTATCCTGTCAATTTCTATTCCAAAGGTTAGGGCGTTTCTTATTCCAGGGAGTAAAGATTATGTAGCTTAAGCGTGATTGTTCTTAGTTAAAGTGATTAACTACCCACCTGGCACTTAGTTAAGGGGTTTTATTCCCTCCCTAACTTCAGGGAAAAATTCCTACCTGGCGAAGCCTTTCTCTGAGAGGTGACCTTGGTTAAAACACATAGCACCAAGAAGGGGAGCAAACATATTAAGAACAGTATGCCATATACGCCAGGTCCCTTGAAACATATGCTGTGCAGATATTTCTTCTCTGCAGCGACTGTGTCAAGCAGCAAGGATGGACCGGCTCCTGGCAATTAGCAAATATGAAACTGTTTGATAATGAAGAGTCATGGCAAGCGTGTGGGGGATTTTCACATACACTGTTGATGGGAGTGTAAACTGGTACTCTTTATTTGTGGAACAATTAGAAACATCAATTCAAGTGAAACTTCCCATTCCTCTTGACTGGAGAGTCTTCATTCAAAAAATTTATCTTATAGTGACCTCAGCACTTGTAAAAGAAAGTATAATTGTGAAGATATGGTATCATTGTTTGTAAAAGAAATTAAAAATGGAAGCAGCCAAATTGTTCAACAATTGGGTTTGAGATAAATAGCATACGCTATCCATTTAGACTACAAAATACTATTCAGTCATTAAAAGAATGAGGCAGATGTATCCCTGTTTGCTGATATGAAAAGAACATCAACAGATAGTAATTGAAAAAAGCAATGACCACTGTGCATAGTAAGAGTCATTAGTATTTTTCTAAAGATACATACACATATGTGTTATGCCCTGAATTGTGTCCCCCCAAATTCATATGTCAAACACCAGTACCTCTGAATGTCACTGTATTTGAAGATAGAATCTTTAAAGAGGTAATTAAGCTAAAGTGAGGATATTAGGGTGGGCCCTTATCCAATCTGTCTAAAGTCCTTATAAGAAGAGATTCCAACATACAAAGAGACACCAGGGATGTACAGGTATAGACCATGTGAGAAAACAGAGAGAAGATGGCCATCTGCAAGCCAAGGAGAGAGGCCTCAGAAAACAAACCTGATGACACCTTCATCTTGGACTTCTAGCCTCTAGAACTGTGAGAAGCAGGTTTCTGTTGTTTAAGTGACCCAGTCTATGGTGTGTTGTTGCAGCAACCCTAGCTGACTAATACAACCTGTGTATGTATATATGTACATGGGACATTTCTGGATGTATACCCAAGGAACAGCTGATAGCATTTATCTTTGGAGAGGGGGCCTGGGGGTCTGAGGTGGAAAGGAGACTGGCTTGTACTGCTTAAACTTTTTTTTTTTTTTACATCTGTGTCATTTGATTTTAGGGATGATCAAGAAAAAGCCAGCACCACAAGATGGCGGTATTGCACAATAAGCTTTATTGGGCAAAGCTGGGACAGAGGAACCCCTCACACCAGGAGACCTTCCAAAGACTGTGGTGTGCCCTAACCATAAGGGGCATTCTGGGTAAGAGGTGAACTGAAGAAGGGATTCATGTGTCTAGGCAATGTTGCTCTGTTGGGGATGGGGAGCCACTGGGTCAGAGAGCTTTGAAGGACCTCAGTGGTTTGGAGCTACAGATTTTGTCTTCCCTTGGGCTAGTAGATAAAATGCGTAGGACAAGGTTTGATTTAATGGTTGGGACAAATAAACACTTTCTTGGTCCTCAGTCTCTATAGGGTATTCAAAATTGTCTTTACTATTACAACTATTACACTGTACCCAGTACTATCAGCCTATATAATAAAAGAGAAACATGTAAATTGACCATCCCTCTGCTACGCCACCAGCCAATCAGGCGTGAGCATGCAAATTAACCCAACAAAGATGGTGGGTTAATTTGCATACACAGGTGCCGGGCGGAGAGCAGAGCAGGAGAGCCAGCGGAGAGTGGAGCGGCTTGGGGAAATTGGCTCGCCAAGCCACCAGATGGAGAGCAGAGAAGGAGAGCTGGTGGCTTGGAGGACTTGGCAGAGTGGGAGGCCATGGGACAGAGACAGAGCAGGAAGGGAAACCCAAGAGGGCAGGGAGCACCGGGAATTCTGGGAATAGTAGTTTTGTTGGCAGCCCCAGGACCAGAAGCAGAAGCCCAGAGCGCGGGGAGCACCAGGAATGCTGGGAATCATAGTTCTGGTGGCAGACGGATCTCCTAGACCAGGGGTCCTCAAACTTTTTAAACAGGGGGCCAGTTCACTGTCCCTCAGACCGTTGGAGGGCCAGACTATAGTTTAAAAAAAAACTATGAACAAATTCCTATGCACACTGCACATATCTTATTTTGAAGTAAAAAAACAAAACGGGAACAAATACAATATTTGTATTTGCATGTGGCCCGAGGGCCGTAGTTTGAGGACCCCTGTCCTAGACACTAGAGCAAAGTGAGCCTGGAGCAAGTTACTGTTGCAGTGGGGGATGGAGGGAAAACAAAGGTGAGAGACATAAGTAAAATCAGAGTGTCTAGGAAAAATTAAAGGGAAGATATCCTAAAACTTCCAGGAAATCTCCACAATGAAGCGAAGAAAAAAAAATGCTTCTATTATTCTGTGAGCAACAAACCAAACTGAGTTGGGGTCTCAGACAATTTGCTCATATGATTGCAAAGACAGAAACTCCCAGATTGGAGAGGGCTCCCCTGAGGGCTCCAAGATTGGAGAGGGTGCAGGTCGGGCTGAGGGACCCCCACACCCCACAGTGCACAAATGTCATGCACCGGGCCTCTAGTTACTATATAATTTTATCACTTCAGCCAGAGATGACTACCAACTTGCACTTTTTCAATGTTGACACTGATAATGGTTTATATAGTGAGGCAAGAATTGTATGAGTTTCTGAGCATTTATTTAAGTAAGCTTTCTAAAATTAAGCTCAGAATTTTTTTAACCCATCAAAACTTAATGAAGTGCAAAAAAAAATTGTCACAAAGACTTTGCCTGAAAAACTGACCACTTACTTAAACAACACAGCTCTATGGTGCTTTTTAAGCATTGGAAGGGAATAAAAATTTTAGAAGCTTTAAAAATATAAAACTGCTCTATCTTTGTGTGAAACCCCAGAGAATCTATAGCTGACGTGACACAATGAAATGTCACAGGTGACGTCAAATGGGCTAGGAGAGCCAACCAGAACTCCACTACAATCTAGTGGGGCAGAAACCATTGAAGAAAAATGAATTGGAAATGGGGGGAAAGATAGAAAACAGGATTAATAAAATATTGGCACTATTTGTAAATGTTCAGCAAATTACAATCAACTCTGGAAAGTTTAATAAGGGAAATAGGTATTTTAACTCTGAGCCTTGTGAGCATATGTGGCACATACTTCTCAAGTGACTGAACACAAATTTGACTTTTATAATAAAAAAACACTTCCTATACATGTGGCAGTTTCAATCATTATTCATAATTCACAAGGATGGGGTTTTTTTATTGAATCAGTGTATATCACCTGAAATCTGCATTCTTTAGCCTGAATTCAGTTACTGGACTCATTAAGTGACATAAGTTAGAAGGACAAGATTGCCAGTTGTGTCTAACTATACAGGTAAATAAATAAAATATGTTGATATTTTATTAATTACTGCAAAGATCTTATGAATTCTAAAATTTACAATGTTTTCCCAATTTATTATCTTTTGAGTAGTTTATTTGTTTGTGTTTTTTTAATTGATTTTAGACAGAGAGGAAGAGAGAGGGAGAGGAAGAGGATGAGAGAGAGAGAGAGAGAGAGAGAGAGAGAGAGAGAGAGAGAGAGACATCGATGTGTAAGAGAAATACCCATCAGTTGTTGCCTGTAAGCATCCTGATCAGGTATCAAACCTGTAACCTGGGTAGATGCTGTGACTGAGAATCAAACCTGGGACCTTTCAGTGTATGAGACAATGCTCCAACCAACTGAGCCACACCAGCCAGGTCTCAATAGTTTATTTTTATTGAAATAGAAAATAAGATTCAAGGGGATTATTTGGCAAAGTTGGAACTATAACCTATGCCTTCTCTTGGCAAACATAATATGTTATTCTTCAAACTATGTTAATGTTCAGAAAAACAGAGTTCTCTCCAGCCAGTTTTAGAAGTATAGTTACTTCTATCCAGCATGGATTCAGCCTCTACACTTGAGTATGTCTGTTTTGCTTGTTGATTGCCTGTTCCGACTGAATGATTTTTAAAAATTTTAAATATCATTCTTGTTTCTATCAAACCTATTCAGGACTAAGTTTTCAAGATTATTAAGAGTACAAGGAATAAATACATTCTGAAGATTAATTGAGTAATACAAATATTAGTCAAGTGACTATTACTGATTTTTGTTTAATGAAAGATATAACTATTGAGTTAGTGAATAAACATTGGACCTTTGCTTCTGTTTATATTTATTACACAGGAATCTTTTATTGAGAAGGCAATGTAATAGCAAGGTGAAGAAAACCTAATCCTAAAAATAGAAGATAGCTACTAGTATTTTAATTGGATTTTAGATGTAGGCCTGCAATCATATTTTAATATTAAACTTTATTCACTTTACATGGTTATACATATTCTCTTAGCCCTACATAGTTTTTCTAATCATATTTCAATGACTGCATATTCTGTTAATGTGTATAGTTTTTATTTTATCTATGACATCATTTTAAGATTAAATCTAATGGTAATAATGTTTTTGGCAAACCTCATATATTTGAACCTATATGACACAAGCCACTAAAAATATTTTTTTCATTAGTTATTTTTTTAGTGACTTAGGCTTTTGAAAACATTTTAATCCTACATTGTAAACTAACTTAATTAAACTTGAAAAATGTGCTAATGTACCTTGAAGATACAAATTACTTTTTACAATAAATACCACATGATTTTGATTTATTTAAATGTAGTTTCAATCAATGTTTAGGGCATATTTCTATAAATTATTTTTGTAGGAAGTAAGGAAACATATCAACTTTGGTTAAATTAAAATACAATGAATTTGGAATAAAAAGAATGGATCCCCATTTGTGGCCATTATGTTTTCATAATATGCTATCATAGTAACATATCTAACAATACCATTTGGCCATTCATGCTATCCTGGTTGTTTAATACTTTGCCACTTCTGCTTTAGTCCATACAACAGCATGATTTAATTTGAGGTCAAATCCCATGCAAACACAATTTACGGAAGCAGATTTTCATCTCACCAAAGCATAACACATTCTGCCAAGCCTGTTAACACCAGTGCAGATTATTGAGGGTATAATTGGCTGCTACTGGCACTGGCACAAGCTGTGACACATTCTATCAGCAATAGGTAGTATCTGGAAAGCCATAGAAACCAGGGCATGCTGCAGAAGATAACTGGACTTGGAAAGGAAGGAAATGTAAAACCAGCCTGTCTTTCCACTTCAGACAGGCAGTGAGAAAGCTCATCTTCCCCTCTTTTACCAAATGTGGGATATTGCGGGGAGAGAGAAAACACTGACTTGCCTAATGTAGGATGAAATCATTTGGAGTCTTCTGGTTAGAAAAGACAAATAAAATAAAGAGAATATTCATTAAAGGGACCTAGAGACCACCCAGTATTAAATGAGGGTGGAAAATGACATTAACTTTTATCATTCGACTGGTAAGTCAAAGAGAGACAGAAAGTCAGGAGGTGAATAGAAGAAAAAGAAATGAAAGGAATTAGGTAAGAGAGGGTGAAAAATCCCTGAAAAAATAAAAGATATCAGGGGTGTATGAGAAAATGAAAAGCTAAATAAAAATCTATGACATAGATTATTTTAAATGTCTCCTTTTTCTAATAAATAAATGATATACCATATCATTTTGCCTATCCCATTAACAAAATCATAAAAATATATTAATGTCCAATTTTGGTGAGTAGGTGGGAAAACAATGTCCTACACTATTGGTTGATTTATTGTTTTATTTATTTACTAGAGGCCTGCTGCACAAAATTCATGCACAGGGCGAGAGGGGGGTACCCTCAGCCTGGCCTGTGCCTTCTCGGGACCCCTTGGACATCCCTCTCGCAATCCAGGACGCTGCATGCACCAGTGACCATACTTCTCATACAGGTGAAAGGCATCTTGCTGTTGTATGTGCAGCTACATTTTTTTGCCCTGATTATAAAAAGTAGTACATAACATGATCCTTCTGAGGCAGTAGTACCATTTTCCCCATCTTATGGGTGGAAAAACTGAAGCAGAGAGAAGTTAAGTAATTGGCTTTGTCACACAGTTATAAGTGTCAAAATCAGGGCTGACCACAAAATATGCAAGCCAGAGTCCATGCATGTCATCGCTGCATCATCATGTTTTTTCAGTGTCAGAATAGCCTTGCCAGGTTTTAATTTTTAAATCTAAGAGACTGTTCCCGATATATAGGGTAGGGTCCCTAGGCCTGGCTGGCGATCAGGGCCAATCTGTGGGATGACCGGTGGGGCAATTGGGGGGCCCCCGCTGGCACCCACCTTAGCTGAAAACCTGGCGCCGCCCGCTCGCCGACCCCGACCAGGGGCAGTTCCTGTGTTGAGCGTCTGCCCCCTGGTGGTCAGTGTGCATTATAGTGACTGGTCGTTCTGCTATTCGGTCGATTTGCATAATAGGGTTTTATTATATAGGATAAATATACATTAGCTGTGTGGAGCTAATGGGAAAACCTTTGTTAAAATATTCATATCCTTTAACTCAACAATTCCCTTTATTAGAGAGAGACTTATACAGGTATGAAAGGATATATGCACAAGGAGATTCCCTGCAGGAATGTTTATGATCATGAAAAACTGGGGGAAAGGGGGGCAGGGGGACTAAATGTGTGTGAGTAGGGAATTGTTAAAATAAAGTACTGTACATTCATACAGTGAAATACTCTATATTCATGTAAAAGAATTAAGATAATCTTATATTAACAGATTGTTCAATATGTATTAGGTGGAAATGCCTATAGTATTAGCAGTTTTAATAGCAGTAATGAGGAGGAGGAGGAGAAAGAGAAAAAAAGAAATTGTTAATATTTATTGAGAACTTCGTTTGTATGTTGTACTAAGTCCTTTATAAGCATTACCTCATAATTCTCACAAGATATTTTTATCAGCATTTAATGAATAAGAAGACCCAAGACTCAGTGAGGTTAAATCATTGGCCCAAGATGCTAGTAAGGGTCAGAGCTGGGTTTCAAACCCAGATAAGCCTGACTTCCAAGTGCAGGCTCTTAGTCTAGACTCTCAATGTATAGTGTGATCTCATTTTTTCCCCAGAAAAAAATAACCTAGTAAATTATAGAAAAAGAAAACCAGAATGTTCACTAAATTCTTTATATCCTTTATCTACTAGAGGTAGAAATTATAAGGTTATGTTACATTCTTTTTATTTCTATAATGTTTGTAGTTTTTTAATAACATTTATTTTTTATAATAATAAGTGAGATTAATAAATTGTTTGATTTATGAAAGTTAATTATACAATAGCACTCTAAAATCACTGAAAATGTCTTTAGTCAATATTCTTAGAATTTCCTGATCAAGGAACTGAGCACATCACAACCACCTACTCCTTGGCCCCAAATACTCCATGCTCCCCAGTTGAGTACATCTGAGATGAGGCTCCAGAATTTACATTTTTAAAAAGCTCCCCAGGTGATTCTGACACCCAGCCAGGTTTGGGAATCACCACTGTCTAAGGGAATGTGAGTTATGTAGATCAAAAGAGGAAAGAAAGTACACCATATGGTATGTTAACTCTTTCTTTAATTTCATTTTAGAAGTGGCTTCACAGAGAAAGGGTCTCTAAATGACCTGTATATATAATTCAGCACCTACCTATATTACTGAAAATGTACCAATAACTTTGTCCACTTGAAATATGACAATAATTTATATTTACAGTGGAATAGAGGGAGGGAAGATTTGTGAAAAATTTTATAACTGAGTAATTAAAATGGTGTGGTGTTAGTGCAGAGATAGACATGGGGACCAACAGAGCATAGTAAAGAGCACAGAAATACATCCAAGCATAGGTGGGGCCTTGGATCAATGGACAAGGATGGCATTGGGCCATGTGCTCTCGGTATAAGAAAAATGTTAAGAAGTTTAACAATTAGCAGAATGCCTGGGGCTTACTGGGCATTCAGAATGTTTTCTTAAAATCCTCACTGGAGGACATTTTCATTGTTTTTGTTGTTGTTATTGTTACTGCTGTTGTTTGAGAGAGAGAAAGAGAGAGAGAGAGAGAGAGAGAGAGAAGAAACATTGATTGACCTGGCCAGGGATCAAACCCACAACCTAGGTATGTGCCCTGATGGGGAATCAAACCTGAGATCTTTTGGTGTAAGGGGTGACACCCCTACCGACTGAGCCACACTGGCCAGGGCCAGATTTTTTATTTTGTATTTTTATGGGATATCTTTTTTCCCTGCTTCCCCAACTGTCAGTTGCCCTCATTAGCTATTCCTCCTCTTCCTCCCCAGGCACCTTAAAATGCTAGCATTTCCCTGAGTTCTTTCCTTGGTTGCCTTCCATTTTCTTCTGGAAGAAAATGGGTTCTGGGTTATCTTATCCATTCTCATGACTTAGGCTACCTTGTCAAAAAGACTCTCTGAATCTATTATATTCAGTGGAGGTTTCTGTCCCCAATTCCACACCCATATTTCCAGTGCTTAAGGAATTTGAAAGAAACCTTATGCTTAATAGACTAACTCATTATCATCTCTCACTACTTCTTTTACTATAATTATAATCTAAAGTAGTAAAATAACCAACTTGTCTCCCAAGGTAGAAATTTGTGAGTCATACTTAACTGCCTTCTCCCTATCACCTGACCACTGAGTCCTATCATTTATACCTCAAAATATCTTTTGACAACTTTTCATCCCAGTAACCCCTGTGCTAGTTCAAGCCCTCACCACTCTCACTTCTAAGTTGCAAGTGTCCTATCTAGTCTCCCTGCCTTCCATCTCTCTGGTCTAATGTATTCATCATATTCCCATGTAGAGTGGTTTGCCATAAAATAAACATGGTAAAAATATAAAATAAAATCATGCCTGCTACTCCCCTACTTAAAAGACTGATAGCCCGATTTCTTATTTGGTGATTGGCAATAATAACTGCAGTATCATAAATGAGTGCCTATTTTATTTATGAGCAAAATGAGGCTCCAAGAGGTGACAAAACTTATAAGTGGCAAAGCTGGCATTTCAATCTAGACAAGATCCAATCCTGCAGCCCATGCTCAATGTGAATGTCACGTGCCTGGCCTAGTGCATCCATTTACAGATCTATCTCCCACACAAACTGTGAACTCCACAAGGACAGGAAGGGTGTCTTATTCATTTTTGTGTCCCCGGGGTCTAATACTATGTCTGGCACAGAATAGGTACTTAATATATATTTGTTTTTAAAAGTGGATGAAGGGACAGAGACAGGAAGAAGTAAAGGAAATAAAGAATTGAAGAAACTGGTGAGGTTGTTTGAAAAAGAACATGATGCCACTTTAAAATATTTGAAAAACTGTCATGTGGATAAGGCTTTATCCTCCCTACAGTAGGGATGCTTTAACCTGACTCATGAATGAGCTTAGGGAATGCAGTTTTCTAACATGAGAGTCCATAACTTTCATAAATCTCACAAAGCTGCCTCTGATCTAAAATAATAATGTTTAGTAGAACTATTTCTCCAGAGGAGAACTAATGAGCAGATGTTACACGGAGACCAGTTTCAGATCTCTGCAAAGGGGAAATTTATAACAACGAGAACTGTTTGAAAAGAAAATCTTTATAGCAAGATGTCAAAATCTAGGATCAGTGGAAGCAATCAAGCAGAGGCCAGATAAACATGTCCAAAGATACAGAGAAAGGAATCCTCAGAATTCTGGCAGGCTGAAGACTACCCTAGAAAAATTTCCACACTCTTTCAACCTCTATGATTCTGTAATTCTAAGATGCAACCCATAACAAATTTCTTCCTTCCTTTTTCCCTTCCTCCTTCCCTTCCTCCTTCACTCCCTCCCTCCCTCCCTCCCTCCCTCCCTCCCTCCCTCCCTCCCTCCTTCCCTCTTTCTTTCTTTCTTTCTTTCTTTCTTTCTTTCTTTCTTTCTTTCTTTCTTTCTTTCTTTCTTTCTTTCTTTCTTTCTTTCTTCCTTCCTTCCTTCCTTCCTTCCTTCCTTCCTTCCTTTCTTTCTTTCTTTCTTTCTTTTTTTCTTCTTTCTTTCTTCTTTACAAAGATTTTGATTCAGAACTATCACAGCATCTTTCTTAATCTATTACCTTTCCATGCAATTATCTTTAACAATCATCTTTAGATTTCTGTTGTTGTTGTGGTTAATCCTCACCCAAGGATATTTTTCTATTGATTTTTGAGGGAGAGATGAGGTGAGAGAGAGAGAGAAACATCAATGTGAGAGACACATGGATTGATTGCCTCCTGCAAGCACCCCAAACAGGCCCAGGATAGAACATGCAACCCAGGTACATGCCCTTGACTGGATATTGAACCCAAGACCCTTTGATGTGCAGGCTGCTGCTCTAACCACCTAGTAACACTGGTCAGGGCTACATTTCTCAATAAACCCAACAACTTATATTTAAATTCTCTCTTTCATTTTTTAAATCTTTATTGTTGAAAGTATTACATAGGTCCTCTCCCCGCCCCCCCATTAACCTCTTCCAGCCCACTCCTGTCCTCCCCCCACCCAGGCCCTCACCACTTCTTATATGTAAATTCTGTTGACATCTGCAAGCACTGATAATTCCTACTTTTCATGTCTGATCTCCTTCTAACTTATTGTGTAGCCTGATTACTCATTTGTCATATTTTCGCCTCCTAGGTTCTTGAGATATTAGTTTACATTGTATAAAACTTTGAACATAAAGTGTGAAAACAATTGTTCTGTACACCTAATCCCTTCCAATACCAGAATTACTTTATTGAATATGGTTTTCTTTTCTCCTCAAACACATTTATTCCATAATCACTGATGACAGAGAAAAATCTCTCAAAAATATTTACATTGCTACTCTCCAAAATTTAAAAAAAAAAGGTTCGACAAGAGTTTAATTTAATGACATATAGGGGATTTTCTTAGCAACTTTTCCTGATATGTGTCTCATTATTTTCATCTCCAGGTAATTAAAAGGATGCAGTACATTTAAAAAGAGATGTGTCTGCTTAAATGTGAGAGTTATTCATAAAATAATAATAGTGAGTGTTTACCATTTTGTTTATGTCCTGAAGTCACTGTATTTTATTTAGACACTTAAAAAAATATTTATAGTCTTTTACTCAGAGAAACCCTCAAAACTAAAATTAAATAAATAATCCTTGTTTGGTGATACACATTAAATTTTATATCCTTGTGTTTTCATGGAATAAATTACAGTAAGACCTTTGTTTCACTATTTTATACAATCAAACTTTTACTACAACCCTTTCATTAAGATAAACCAGATCTAAAATGGAGTAACCCTTTTTGCTTCTCAATTTGAGAAGTAAAGGGTGAGACAAATGTAAATGACGTTAATTGTTTTTTGTTGACAGAAGGCAAGGAAAATGCATCAAAAAGAACAAGTCTATAGATGTAAATTAGTGCCCAAGGCTGGTCAATATTTGCTGCCATCTACTGGTCAAAAGAGAAAGATGCAAGAAACAGACAAATGTGTAGAGGGAATTTGATTAGCTTTGTGCTTGTGAAAATACTGTACATTGTGGCTTCTGAGCCAGCCCTTTCTGAATGGCAGAGGGGAAAAGAGGGCCAGATGGCTGACGGGCAGCCTTCCCACAGGGTATAAGTATTTACCCTGGCCCATGGATCTGGTTACCTAAGCCTTCATTTCAAGCTCCTCCCTCAACTTTGATTGCAAAGCAATGGAGTCCATTTCTTATTGCATGGCACATTTCCTATAAAGTTACACCCCGGGAAAAATAGTTCATCTTGGTCAGAGATTGCAAACTGGAAACTAGATACAAATTACAAAATTTAAACATAGCATTTTATTAAAATGTGGGTGTTGAGTTTGAAATGAGTGAGTTCACATAAAAATCTGGATTTTCAGCTTCGCTTGGAAAATTGGAACATCAGACAACAATGGACTCCATGCCCATCAAATATTTTCACACTTGGTACCCCAGTTTTCTGATCAGTAGGGTTTACTATACTATTAACAGAAGGAGGATGAAAATTAGCTCAATAAACGTCTCTTCAATGTACACCTTTTGCTCCTTTTGGACAGGTCAGTTCTCCTGGAAAACAGAGTTTGAAGTGGAGACTTGAATGCAGAACATTCACAGGGAGGCTCTTGGGAAGAATCCCTGCAAGGGAGCTGAGGACACAGGACTGGGCAGAGAGGAGCTGAGTGGCAGAGCCATCGCAGCAGAGGGCTCTGCCGATCTTATAGAAATGTCTGGAGCTGAGATGGCCTTTTAGCAGATGTCCTCTATCAAGACAAGAGGACTGAGTCTACATGAACCAGTCACTGGAGGTGGGCTGTCCCTGAAAAGGAGACATATGCTTGCAGGGGGGAACATTCTCTTGCCCAGGGCCATGCTCAGAGATGGACCAAGTCCTGAACCATCAGAAGCTAGCAGAAGTTGAGGGAATGAGCTCTGGTTCTGAAGGGAGGCAGGAAGGTGCCCTGCAGCCTCCCATATACATATCAGAGTGTAGTTTATGCATTTTAAGTTTTACATATTATTCTTTTTAAATATTTCATTGATTTTCTTTTTTAAAAATATATTTTATTGATTTTTTACAGAGAGGAAGGGAGAGGGATAGAGAGTTAGGAACATCGATGAGAGAGAGAGACATCGACCAGCTGCCTCCTGCACACCCCCAACTGGTGATGTGCCCGCAACCAAGGTACATGCCCTTGACTGGAATCGAACCGGGGACCCTTCAGTCCGCAGGCCGATGCTCTATCCACTGAGCCAAAGCGGTCAGGGCTACATATTATTCTTATTATTTTCATTACTCAGTGAGTCAGAACTAAAAATAGTCCTGGCCTTTCGTTGTATATTCTTGGATCAAAGACAGAGCAGGTTTACACCATTACTAAGATTAGTAGCTGTGAACAGCCAAGTTGAGAAATAAGCTCAATGTGTGCTGTTCTTTTAGGTGGAGAGAATGATGACTGTAGGAGTGAATAAACAAAGATCATCCTACGTACTGTATGGTAGGGGCAGGTAGGTGTTCAGGGCAAACAGGTAGCAGTAATAGGAAACAAAGTGGGGGTCTTTTCTCAAGGCAGGTTCCTCCCTGTTGCCTCCCTGCAGTTTTCATAAGACCTTCCTAATCCAGGACGCATCCCTTGCCTCCCATCAATGATGACTGGCATGCGCCCCTCAGGCTCTCCTTGCAACGCTCTCAGCTGCCCTGCCGATCTGATGCCCTAATGATTCTGATATCAAGATAAAAATCACTATTGACTTTCATTAGTTTTGAGATCAGAGCTAACAGAAGAAGCTTGTTTTTTAATCAAGGTGAGCCTGTCTACCATATGGGTATTAATCACAGATCTGTGTTAGTTCACTGATTTAAGGCGAGGGCAATTGAATATGTCTATGCTTTCTGCTGTTCCTACACAATGCTCTTTAATTGCTTGCACAGACCCGTTTAATGGCTCTGTAATGCTGAAAATAAACCTTTAAATAGGTCATCTGGGAATATAGGAATGTAAATACTGAGGAGGAAATTATGGTTGCGTTCATAGTTATTAAGTACCAGTTTCTTAAATCATATTGAAAAGGAAACTTTCAAAATTATTCATACATTAAAATGTGTGTACACATACACTGTATACACATAATTTAATCCTTTACAAAGATCAGCCTCTAGTAAATCTGAAATATGCACTTAGTTAATAGAGTTCCCTTGTACCAACCAGGTACAAACACTTTCTCAGATTCACATGGTGCTGAATGAAATTCTTGAGGGAGTAAATATCCAGATGGGTTAAGATATATTAAAATCATCATAATTCTGACAGCATGCATTGTCTTTATTGATTCTTTTCAGGTATTGTTTAAAACATACAGGAATGCATGACAGTTAAATGTGCAAGGACAGTTGTATGTCACCTCTGACTAAGTGAAATCAGGATAATACACCTCATAGAACTGAGTAAAAATTGATGGACTTTGATGTGTATACTTAGCACCTAGAACGGTGTCTGGCACATAGCTATAGGTAGCATTATATATTTGTTGAATGAATAATGGATGGTGGTGAAATCAGCTACATGGGGACCAAAACCTTTTGAAAATATCTCATAGGGCTTAGAGCATAAGAATGGCAGTGAAAGTTTGAAGCCAGGATGGCTCATGAGATGCTAATTAAAACACAAAGTGTGAGGAACTGAAAAGAGTACCAAGAAGGCTTGAGGCATATGGAAGGTTTTCTTTTTTGAGGATAGACAGTCCTGGCCCCAAAGACATTGAATATGTCTCAGAGAGAGACATATTCACCAAGCAAGATGAAAGATGCCATTTAATTCAAAGATGCTTGAGTCCGTGCAGTTAATCCAACCCTCAAAACAGAACTTACTTTTATTTTTTTAAGGACTTGACTTTTATATCCAAATAACTTAACATTGAATTCAGGCTTTCCCCTATCTGGGCAGGATGTCTCACTGCTGGAATCTCAGCGAAGTCCTTTTGTGTTTGGTAGGGATCAGATCCCTTCTTGCCATTTCATCCACTCATGATACAACTGCCAGCAAGGTCAGCTGCATATGACCTATGAACATAATGCTGAAGAATGCCCCATACTGACCAACCATCTTGTGGAAAACGAAGTGGCAAAGATGCTTATTTGTAGCTGTTTTTTTTCCACAACCCAAATCGACTCTGATCCACTTATGTGAGGCCTTCCTGACTTCCCCACGATAGTCTTAGGAGCTCCTTCTTCCAGGCTTCTGTTGTACACTGAACATCCATCCATCATGACATATTGTAATGTAATTGGTTGCGTTCCTTCCTCCCCAAGTTCCTTCTTCCCCATAGTCAATCCTCCTTGAAGGAAGAGTGTGTCTATATAATTTATATATATGTGTGTGTGTGTGTGTGTGTGTGTGTGTGTGTGTATATATATATATATATATAGAGAGAGAGAGAGAGAGAGAGACATAATTGGTTCATAGTAAATATTTGTTAGGGATTAGTCTGGCTTACTGTCTTTCTGGAGGATTCATGGACCTCAACATGCCTGCCATTATTATGAGAGAAGATTGGACAAAGGGATATATGTTAACGAACACTTCTAGAAATCAACAAGAATACCTTTTCCATTGAAACACTTCATGAATCCCTTCTAGATCATCTTTCCTTGCTCTGCCACACAACCCACATTTCATTAGGTTAGGCTGAACCATATGAAGTCACTCACAATCAACTATTTACCTAGGAAGTTCAATCCTACCTAATAATAGACAAACATGGTAATTGACCGTAACTTCGCTATGCCTCCCATGGGCTAATCAGCGAGATGTGCAAGTTAACTGCCAACAAAGATGGCGGTTAATTTGCATACATAGGCGCGAAGTGGCAGAGCGAAGACTGAAGGCGGCTCCTACAGGAGTAGCGAAGGCTTAAAGGTGGCTCTGGCCAGAGTGAAGGCCTGGGTCCCAGGTGCTGGAGGAAAACCGGTGCCGGCAGCCAGGGTAAGGGAAGGCCTATTGCATGAATCTTTTCATGCAACACGCCTCTAGTAGTATCATATGGCTCAACCTAATAGCATCAGGAAAGATAGGAGATATAAACCTGTCAGCACATCTAATATCTCCAGAGATACCATCTAATCTTGTGAGCTTTTGGTATCTTCTGATCTACAGAACCTTTCCCTCAGAACTGAAAAGCTGCCATATGACTCAGGTTTTCCTTCAGCATCTTTGTACCAAGATGATCACGTGGATTTCCTCCTATTGTAAAATATCAATAGATTACCAAGATTACAAGGGGGAAAGATGAAAGTTAAAAATACTGAAACAAAGAAAAATGCAGATTTTCCCCTTGGTGGGTTTGTTTAGAAGATAGGGAACTTGATGTCAGGGGACTGCTACCATTCCTAAACTGAAGAGCATATGTGGGAGAAATAATTAATATTGTCACATTAGGACATTATAAAACACCAAAGTATTATGTATGAGTGTGTGTATACTTCAATTTTCTGTTTTATAACTTCTGCAATTGTAATTTATTTTACAATGAACTTTACTAACAAAAAAGAGAAGGAATAAAAAGAAAAAAGAATCAGCAAGAATATTTTTATTACATTTTTTAAAACCCTCTATTTGTATTTAATGCAGCAGAGTAGCTGCTAGGATCCCTTGAGAGAAAGCTGCCAGCAATCCCACTCACCTCTCTGAAGTGACCAAACTGATAGTGGCAAAGTCAAGCATGAAAATATTACTTATTTGGCTCACTCACGAACCTCAAAGACACATTCCTATCACCAGAAACTATATCCTGCAGACAATGATAGGCAAAGCAAGGGGCAGGGTACAAGGGCTTCGTGCCAGGATTTAGGCAATCAAGTTGTTGAAGATCCTGCCAGGGCTAAGGAGGCACTGATGTGCTGGGATATCAGGATTTAGCAGGAGAGGGCTCAAAAGACTATCCTACATCCTTTGGGCTGTATCCATACTCCAGGAAGAAGGAAAATAAAGACACACGAGTTACATGTGTAAATCTATTAGAAACATCAGAAACCTCCTGTTTGCTTTTATTTCATTTTGCGGTCTTCTGAAATATTGCAAACATTTTGAAAACTAAATCACGACCACAAAGTCTTTATTCAATAATCTACAATGAAGATATGATGACCATCTTTGAATGTAGTACTCTAGTAAAAAAAAAACAACCGTAGAAGATTTAGGAAGATGGAAGCATAGCACACTCTCCTGGCTCTTGTGTGTATGAAAACAAAATGAATATGCTCCAATCAATTGTTTCTTAATGTACAAGATATTTCTCTCTCTTAGTTAATAATTTTGTAATACAAAGCAGTTATTTTATTTAACTTGGATTAAGGGTAACAATTCCTAAAATTAGACATTTAATTATTGCATTGTTAAAAAAACAGCTTGGGTGACAGTTTGGAAATATTTCTTTAAAGAACACATTTCAGGTTAAAAGTATTACAGCCATGCTCTTTGACACAGAACTTGGGTAGCTCGCTTATGCAATAATCTTTGTTTTGAAGCTAACTCAGAACAATTCCTGATCAGAAGGTGTACCCTGAGCCCACCTCTATGTGGAGGTGAAATAGCTTTCTTATATTTCATCGTTAGGTTACTCAGTGATCTTTAAAGGAAGCCAGTCATAACACAACTTCATTAGAGTTGCTTATGATAGAACTTTACTATGCACTTAAAATAGTTACACTTAAATGCTTGGTAAGATACATAATCATGAACTCAGATGTATAATCTTGAACTCACTACTCCTTAATACTTATCAAAAGCTTGATTGAAAGAAATAATAATTTTGAGAATAGGATAACTAACCTACCTATTTCTTCCCATGTTATTGTATCTATCGTATATAAAATATACACCATCATAAAAGTTATTACTTAAACTGTAATATATGGCCCACCTATCCCCACCAAATTCATTTATTCAACAAACTAGTGGCCCTGTGCATGAATCCGTGCACGAGTAGCTCACTGCTGCTTGCCTCAGCTGGCCACCCCGCCCACCGCTGCTCATAGCTCTCCACCACACGTAGCTTGCTGCCCTGCCCTCCTGTAGCTCTCTGACACTTGTAGCTCCTTGCCCTGACTTCCTGCTGATGGGTCGTTATGTGACAGCGTCCCAACCGATTTGCATATCACCCTATTATAAGTATAGATATTTACTTGCCAGTACAGTGCTGGATGCTAGAGATGTGGCAGTGAACAAAACATATGAGTTTCCTATGTTCAAGGAGTTTGCATTCTAGGGGAGAGTGTACTAATTAGTTATTGCTGTACTAGCCACCCCTAAGTGCATTATCTTAAAAAACAGTTATTATTATTATTATTATTACTATTATTATTATCAGAGCTTTCCAAACACAAGGTTGAGAGATAGCCCAACTAGGTCAGTTGGGGCTACTAAGGTTACTCTGGTGATTTGGCACTGCCCCACGTATTGTTCATCCCCTAGTAGCCTAGTCCACGTGTGTTTTCATTGCAGTGGCCACGAGGGAGAGAGCAAGCCAATTGTGCAAGTGCTTTTCAAGGTCTCCTTGCATCGTACTGCTAATATATCATTGACCTAAGCAAAGGACACAACTGAACATGGAGTCAAAGATTTGGGTTGGATGCAACACCCTTAATACAAAGTTTCATGGCAAGCTAGAGATGGATAAAATCATGGAGCCAATGTTGAAATTATTACAGAGGGAGACAGAAAATAAACAAATATTTCTACAGTATTATGAGAGGTAGTGATAAGAACTGTAAGAAAAAATACAGAAAGCAAAGTGTGAAAATGATGAGAAGAGGTGAGGTATGGGTGGAGGGGTGGTTGGTACTATTTTTGATAGAATGGTCAAGGAAAACCTCTTTGATTAGGAGATATTTGAAGAGAGACCTTAACGTGAGAAAGAATCATTTAAGAAATTTGAGGAATAGAGGTTATAGAAACAAAAAAATATTAATGAAATAAGAGAATAAAACTAAAGTGAAAAGAAAACTCAGCTGGAAGATATAAACTTGTATCCCATCAGCCCATATGGTTGGATGGCCACTTTTATGCATTTATTTAATGTGTTTCCAGGATTCGAAAGACACACGAACTTCATTTGCTGCTCCCATTGTTTAAAGGACCTCTGGTCTGATGATGAAATCAGTGTTTCAAGCTGAGGCAATCACTGTGTTTGTCTTTTCATGCCAAATGTAATGATGAACTTTATGCAATTAAGGAAAAAGTCAAATAGCTTGTATTGGGCATTGCCACTAAAAGATAAATTATAATTCTATACCTAAGTCTTTTTAAACCTCTTTAAAGTGCAGCTCAAATTCTTGACATAGCTAGTGAGTAGAATTAAACCTTTGTTTAGGAACTGATCCATTACTAATTAATGTTGGAAAAACAGCCCCCACTTCCCCTCCAGGGTGGCTCAGTGGTTGAGCATCAACTTATAAACCAGGAGGTCATGGTTCAGTTCCTGGTCAGGGCACATGCCTGGGTTATGGGCTCGATCCCCAGTGTGGGGGCGTGCAGGAAGCAGCCGATCAATGATTCTCTCCCATCATTGATGCTTCTATCTCTCTCTACCTTTCCCTACCTCTCTGAAATCAATAAAAATATATATTAAAAAATAAATATTGGGAAAACAAAGCCAAATTTATAATCAATAACATAAAATTACAATCAGTTCAATATTTTTAGAACAGATATGAATCTGTATGAAAAGTAAGAAAATCCTTAGTATACCATAATTAACACTCAAATGGGAGAAAAAACAATTCAGTAGTTAAAATATGTGGTTTAAATGTCATAAATGAATTATTTATTGTGATTTTCTAATCTGAAGTTTAGTTGAAATATATTTAGGATTTATTTTAGAAAATATATAAGAATTAATTTATAATCACTATGATTTAAAAATAAAATTTGTTTACAAATTTATTACATCAATTTAATGACTACTTTGGAAGGATTTTATGTCAAAAATTCCACTAGATGGTGCTCTTATAGCTTCCTCTAAAGCAGTGGTTCTCAACCTTCCTAATGCCGCGACCCTTTAATACAGTTCCTCATGTTGTGGTGACCCCCCAACCATAAAATTATTTTCGTTGCTACTTCATAACTGTAATTTTGCTACTGTTATGAATCATAATGTAAATATCTGATATGCAGGATGTATTTTCATTGTTACAAATTGGACATAATTAAAGCATAGTGATTAATCACAAAAACAATATGTAATTATATATGTGTTTTCCAATGGTCTTAGGCGAGCCCTGTGAAAGGGTCGTTCGACCCCCAAAGGGGTCTCGACCCACAGGTTGAGAACCGCTGCTCTAAAGGAAAACTGCAGAAGATTGAATCAGTCTGTGATACTATATGTGAGTTTTATATATGCATATCTATATGAACTAAGTATATAAAGTACATAAGCTATACATGACATGGACAAAATTATTAAAACATTAGAGCATATTACATCTTCTACATCACATCTGTTGTGCACATAGAGCCAGGGATTTGTTCTCTTACAACCTCGCATACTTGCTTATGGTATTACTAAGGGAATATCTTGTAGAGATTTATAAAAGTACATGAAGTTAGAAAATAGTTTTACATAGAGTTTCTTTGATATCTATTTATGGGTTAGCATATTTCTGGGCAAGTTAAATAAAGAATTCAGAGACAAACTGTGATTAAAGCAGCCAGGATGTGTGGAGGTGACTGTTTGATTTATTTCTGGATCAGTTAAGATTCTTACCCATTATAATGTTATATTCTGATGATAAAAGCATATACACTAGGACAAGAGGAGCTGAAATACTGTAAAAATTAAAAAAAAATAATGTGGACATATATTGAATTAATGAACCGTCATTGACAATGAGCATTTTAATATAGAAGGAACTATGTGTATGTAAGTACTTGGTAAGTGCAACATGAATTTAATTTTCTTTAAAAACACACACACTACTGGTAAACATAAGGTTCACATTTGCTAGTAACCCTTGGATATTAAAATCTACTGTTTTAAAATAACCTTGGTTAGACATCTCTTAGATGTGGAATCAAAAGATTTTGTAAGTACTCACTAATAGCTAAATTTGGTTGAGTTTTCTCAGTGTTTATCTTTCTTAACATCTCTACAATTTTGCTGTTGTTGACCACCCCTTCTTTTGATAAATCCTCCTTGGGTTTCTGGGTCATCGCACTCCAAGTACTCCTACTCCTGTACCAGGACTTCTCTCTCATGTCCATTTGGCTCTCCCCTACATGAGAATGTTTCTTCACTGTTCAACCCTTGGTCTGCTTTTCTTTCTCTACATTCCTTTACTCCCAAGTGTCATCCATACATTGAGTATGGATAATTGCTTTGCTGTAGGGAGCTCTCAGGAGTCTATCTCTTGTTCTGGACTCTCACTGGGACCTCATTTCTTAATTTCTCTCACTAGACAAATTACACTGTGTCCTAGATATTTTCCCCTAGATTTTAAATCTCATGGAGCTAACCAAAATCTGAACTCTTCTTCATCTCCTATAAAACTGCTGCCTTGTTTTTACGTTCCAGTTACTACAAATGACACAATCTTGGGATTATTTTATCTAATCAGTTTCCAAGGCTCATAAATCCTACCTTTATGACCTCCATTTCATTTATGCCTTTCTATTCACTTAAATTGCCATGACCTAGTTGAGATCTACAATTACCCCCTGCCTAAATCTCCTGGCTGTTCTCTAACTTTGAACTTTCCCACCACACTCCATCCTCGTTGGCCCCTTTGCTCATTAAACCTTTGGAGTTATATTCATTTTATATTCTTTGGGATTAAAGAATTGCAATTCTGGAAGCCCAAATTCTGGCAGAAACCCAAATAGTGTCCCAAAGGTGAAGACAAAGGGCTTTTATGAGAAAAGAAAATAACGAATTACATGAAGAAATTCCTATTGTTGCTAATAAGCTGAGTTCCTCTTTAGCTATAAATGGTTAGATACTGATTCTATCATCAGATAGAGAATCCATAATCATCGATCCTTATGGTCAGGATATCTGCTTTCCTGCTGGCTTTACAAACAATTGTGATAAGACAATGTTTGTTTGGGTCATTTCAAAGGTCGGGTCTGATTCAAACAGTCCACAGATTCAAGGAGCAGGACATGCAAGACTGTTCCTCTGGAATGGCTGCTCTGCATTCATTTTAAAATGGCTCCACTTACGTCAACTTTCACACTAGTCAGTGCCTCCCATGGGTATGTTTCAGATTATTTGCACTAACAAATGGGGCTGGCCTTAGAAGTACACACTGAAATGCCCAACCTCTGTGGGAAGCACGCGCACGCACACACACACACACACACACACACACACACACACCACACACAGGATCATACAGCCTCCAGTTTAATCAATGGTTCACCTAGGGAGGAAAGAGAATAGAAGCAGGAAATCGAGATAGTGGTCAATATTCAAAAGTTCAGATAGGCCGAGAGTTCATATCTGCAAGGACTTCCAAATTCTGTCTAAAATAATAGTGGCCTAGGAATTGGGAGCTGGACTGAAGAAACAAGGAATAGGCTGGTATCAGTGGGTTCAGTCTGCAGTGAACAACCTAACCCCACACTGCTCCTGGGTCACAGGACCATCGGGCACAGACCCCCCAGCACTTCATATGGGTGGCCTATCTCTCCCCTGCAGCCTTCATTGTGTCCACCTCACACTTCGCTGCCTGGCCTGCTCTTGATTATCCCAGCCCTTGATCCTTGGACTCATTGCCTATTTATAGACTGGCAATTGCAGTCCCAAAACTTAATTTTATCTCTGACCCTGAATCTGGCTTCCGTCCTCACCTACAATTTGCATTTACTCCCTTTAAAGCTGCTGCTTCCCTCTCTCAGTCCAATATCTCCCCTCACTCATACTGCTCAATTGCAGGTCCTAACTCGGCTCCCATAGAGCGAAATACGTACGAGAGACTGTTAACCAAGTATAAAATTGCTAAGTAGTGAAATAGTGAAAAATAGTGGTTTAATGTATCACCCAGGTAGTTACAGCAGGAAGTGAATAGAACTCGAAGGGTTGAATGAGCAAAGGGAAAGAGGTGGAAAAGTAGAAGAGGAGCCCACGGGCTGAAACTCAGACCTCTAAGGAGGGGTCTGCTTGGCTGGGTGTCTCTGTTAGGGGAGATGATGAGGTTGGTTCTGCTGTCTCTGAGATAATGCAAAATGATGCCAATTGTGCGAAATGTAAGTCAGATGCAGGTGCTGCTAAGGAACTGCTGGTGTCTGGGTGAAGAAGGGTTACTGGGGTGGTGCTCACAAGAAAAGGAAGTAGACAGGAAGCCCCATAAAGAAAAACAGAAAGAAGCAAGTCCCTTCTTCCTCCTCTAGCCCCTCTATAGCTCGCTCTTGGCAGAGCCCGACTAGGAGTCAGCTGTGGAAGATGAACGTGGTTTGCCCCAGCATCACAGAGCAGATATAGAAGAGTAGGTTTTACGCTGATGGACAATAATTCAATATCTGGCAGGAAGGCTTTTCCTGCCTTCCACAAATATCTGAGTGCTTACTCTGTTCTAGGCATAGAAGACAGAACCACGAGTAAAACAATAATATTAATTTCTCCCTGAGTAGCTTACGTTATATTATATATACCATAGTGGGGAGAGAGAGATGAACAAGAAGGAAATAAATAAAAAATAGCATGTTAGGTGGTAAGTGCTCGCAGGAAAGATAAAAGCAGTGAAGGTGACAGGAGTGCTGAGGGGTAGGAAGAGAACAGGTATCAATTCTAAACCGGCTGTTCAGGAAAGGGCTGAAAAAAATAAAAAAAGACAAGAGAGCAAAGACAGGGAGTGAGTCATGCAAATATTTGAGGAAAGAGCATTCTAGATAAGGGCAGGGTAGAGGGGAAGGCTGCTTAGGTAGGGCCTTATCTACCATTGTAAGGGCTGTGGCCGTTACCATGGTGACGTGGGCAGTTATGGAGTACAGAGTGACATGATCTGACTTATGTTTTGAAGGATCCTTCAGGGTGCTCTTTGGAGATTAGATTGGCCTCCTTGGATTCATTCACCTGGGTCCTGCCAACAGGACCTTAATTCTGGATCTAGGGTCTTGCTTGCCACATACATCATTTCTCTCTCTCACTGCAGTGGTAGGTAGGCCCCAGCCAGGCTCCAATGCCACTGCTCCTGGGCTGCAACTTCACTCCACAATCACAACCTGTCTTCTTGTTTGTTTTTGTCCCCACTGAACTGAATAGTCTCTCCTCCAGTCGGTCTACTTCTCTGGTGGTACGTTTGGTCTTGTGAGAGTTGGTGGTGGCTTCATATCTAACATTTGTTCATTCTTTCAACAAATATGTATTGAAAACCTATGATGTGTCAAGTGTTCATGCAGGTATGGTGATACAACAGTGAACTAGACACCTTAGCTCCCTGTTCTAGAAGTGGCAATGGTGGGTGGTAGAGAAATTTAAAAACCCTATATGGAAGATAATTTCAGAGAGTGGTA
Source organism: Myotis lucifugus (assembly GCF_000147115.1). Taxonomy (NCBI): domain Eukaryota; kingdom Metazoa; phylum Chordata; class Mammalia; order Chiroptera; family Vespertilionidae; genus Myotis; species Myotis lucifugus. The sequence goes on from NW_005871079.1 coordinate 5,519,656, forward strand.
AATAAGGTGAATATGACAGTGTGACTGCTGGCTGCTTGAGACTGAGCAGTCAGGGTCCACCTTTATAATTAGGTGATATTTGGGTAGACACCTGAATGACAAGAATCAGTCATGTGAAAATCTGGGATCAGCAAACACTGATGGACATCCACACTTGGGACTCCTCTTCATGGGGTGACATGCTCCGTCATTTTCTTAGAGCCAGAGGAAGGTGCTTGAAAATCCCTTATTATACGTCTCTCTCTTTCTAATATTTTACTGGGGACCACAGAATAATTGATATTTTAATGTGTTCTGATAAGGTATCACATACAGATACTTTTCCTTTTTGAATATTTTACCAAGCACCATGCACAGGGACAAAAAAGCATCATGTAGAATCTCTTAGCTCTCAGGCTCATATCATGCACTGGGGCAGCCCCTATTAGGCCCGAAGGTAGCAGAGCCTTTAAAAAGTTATTTCAAAATAACTATAGATTCATAGAAAGTTGCAAAAAAATTTTCAGGGAGGTCCCATGTACCTTTAACCCAGTTTCCTCCAATGATAACACCTTGCATAACTATAGTACAGTATGAAAACCAGGAAATAAAGACATGGGTATCATCCATGGAGCTTATTCAGATTTCACCAATTTTATATGCACTCATTTGTGTGTGTGTGTGTGTGTGTGTGTGTGTGTGTGTGCATAGTGTTATGCAATTTTATGTAACCATTACCACAATCAAGATACAGAAATGTTTCATATACACAAGGCTCCTCCCTGCTATCCATTTGCAGCTACACCCAACTCATCCCTCCTCCCCATACCTAACCATTAACAACTGCTAACCTTTTTTTATGTCTCTACATTTGTTACTTTAAGAGTGTTTTATAAATAGAATTATACAGTTTTTACTCAGCATAATGTTCCTCATTCAACCTAAATTGTTTCATGTATTGATAGTTCATTTCTTTTTATTGTTGAGTAGTATTCCATGGTATGGATGTACTACATACAGGTTAACTATTCATCTGTTCAAAAACGTTTGGGTTGTTTCCAGTGTTTGGCTATTATGAATAAAGCCACTATAAACATTCATATACAAGTTTTGTGTATATACAGGTTTTCATTTCTAAGGGATTATGTCCAGGAATACAATTGCGGGTTTGTATGGTAGACACTAGCTTATTAAATTATTTTTAAAAGAAACTGGCAAACTGTTTTTCAGAGTGGCTGTTCCATTGCATATTCCCAATAATGCATGAATGAACCAGTTTTTCTGCATCTTCGCCAGTATTTGGCATCACCAGTTTTTTTTTTTTTTTAAAAAAAACATTTTGATAGGTATGTAGTGATAGCGATACCTCATTTGTGTTTTTTCATTTCCTCAATGGCTAATAATATTGAATATATTTTCATGTGCTTATGTGCCATGTGTATATCATTTTCAGGAAATGTCTGTTCGTGTCTTTTGGCAAACTTTGGAAAGTTCACACATCGCTATATCGATTCTCCATCAAGGTTGGGACCTTGCTCACAAACTTGTTAGCTCTAATTCTTGGCTGATTTCTTTAACTCTGAATCTGAAGGTACTTTCTATGGGATGAAAGGTGGCTCTGCATTTTTTTTTTTTATCAAAAAAGAGTGCCATCTCAGATGCAGGGAAGGGGTGCAGAATTGCAACCCCGAGTTTATTCACGATTTGCTGCCGGGTAAGTTAAGTGAGCTGCGATACGTCCTCGCCTTGCGCTCGGAGGGAGGCAGTTACAGGCATGCAGACATTCAGGCTGGGGGACCCAGGAAGCCAGCAAAGCCAGGAGCCCCTGCCTTCGAACCCGTAACAATGGCAGGGGTGCTCCCCACAACAACCATCAGGATACCTAAGAGCGAAAGGGCTGGGATCCATCCCGCCTTACTTTTTAAGTGCAGGACCTCCAGGCCCAAGTGCTTGCGGGGAAGAGGTTCCGCCGCCCAGATAGGGGTGGGCCTTTTCCCTGCAGGGCGAACCGCCCCGCCCCCGCCCCCGCCCCCGCCCGCCCAGACGCTAGTCTCCAGGTGGGGGCGGGGTCGGGGACACTCCGCCCCGTTGCCAGGCGACGGGGGAGGAGCCGGAAGGGGAGCTCGTCGGAGAGGCGGTGGCGCAGCCGCGCTGGCTCCCCCTCCCGCCCGCGCCTCGCTCCGCCCCCGCCCTCCCGCCGAGCTGCGCACGCGTCGCCGAGCGGCCGCCTCCGCCCCTGCCCGCCTGGAGGCGGGGCTGCGCGTCCCGCACGGGCTACTCTCGGGTCGGAGCTGCCCCGGAGCGGGTGAACCGAGCGGCCTCGGGGAAGGGGTGCGGCCGGACCCTCGCCAGAAGCAGGCGCGCTGGGTGCGGCCTCCGTGCCCACCGCGGCGGAGGAAGATGGTGTTCGAGTCGGTGGTCGTGGATGTGTTGAACCGGTTCTTGGGGGACTATGTGGTGAACCTGGACACGTCCCAGCTCACTCTGGGCATCTGGGGAGGTAACGAGACGGTCGCCGGCCCTCAGTCCTGCCTCCCTCCCGGCCGCCCATTGCGCGAGCGGGGCCCTACCCTCTTGGGTCCTCGGGCCCCCGGCTGGCCCGGCGTCGCCACCTGCCACCGCCCTCCGGGGTCAAATTACGTAAAGCCGGGCGACAGTTCCAGGCCTTCGCCCGCGAGGTGTTTATTTTTGGCAGGAGGGGCAGGGGTCGTGGGTCCTGGGGGGAAAGGCCCTCTTTTTTCGAGCGCTGTGGCCGGGAGTCCCGCAGTTGGACTCTCTGGGTCAGGAGTTCAGATTCCTCCCCTCGTGGCCCGGCGGCAGCGGTGGTGCTCGGTCCATCGCTGTCATTCCCCCCGCGGGCTGTGACGGAGGGCCCGCGAGTGTCGCACGCCGCCCGCACGTGAAGGCACACGCTGTGGCCAAGACGCCCTGCCCTCTTCCTTCCTGCCCCGGTCTCTGCGTGCTGCCGGGCCGGGGTGTGTGCTCGGGCCACGCCACCCGGGCTGCTCGTCTGGATTCCGCTGATAAGAAAAAGCGAAACTCCTGTGCGTAATAACCCAAAGGGGCGGTTGTGTGTTTTCAATTCACAATCTGAGGCGGTTGTGTGTTTTCAATTCACAATCTGACCCAGGAAGGTCTTAACTAGTAGGTTTGTGAGGCTTCGGGGTGGTGGGTTGGAGAGAATTACGGACTTTTTAAAGAAACGAGGTGCAGCTGTGCAACCTCTCAGATCTGCAAAAGACAGGGCTGAAACCTGCGCTTCACGCTGCTGCCTAGACAGTGAAGGACGCAGCTTTACTTCGTGTCTGTGTACTCCAGTGCTTCACCTTATTTAAAGCCTCATTTTTAGTGCTTTCATGTTTGTAATATGCCCTTAGAAGTCAGATTCCTTTTCTTTATGAAATGAATCCCCCAGACCAAGGTTAGGGTTATTTTTTTATTTTTATTTTTTTGGTGTGTGTGAAGAGTGTGTGTGTATTTAATAAATTAACTATTCTTGAATATGGGCACACTTTCAGACTTCTTCTAAAATACTTTTTAATCTTGATTTTTTTTTTCTCCTCTATGACATAGTGTAATCGTAAAGAAGACCTCTTGTTACTTACTAATCTTGGTACCTCGTTCCATAATAGACTACAAGAACTAGGGACATAAGTGCTACGTCAACATCTCTGATTAGTAACAGAAAGTTGCATATTGTTTCATCTGTGCTGCTTCTCATTTGCAAAGTTAAAATAATAAAACGTGTCTCCACCTACCTCAGAAGGAAGCCATAAGAACATTTCGTGGTGTACTTTGGTTTATAGTGGAAGTTTGATTCTACATACAAGGTGTCCCGGTCTGGGAAAACACAGAGGCTGGGATTTATCCTGGGATTTGATTATTTAAAATTTACATAAATTACAATTCACCCTTGTGATGTACAGTACTATCTGTCTTGACAAATGCAAAGATGTATATATACCAGCTGTCATGATAGGGAAGAGTTCCAATAAGACTCCCAAATTCCCTCTGCTGCCCTTTTGCAATCCATCGCACCCAGCCCCCACCCCTCCTCTGGGAACCACTGTTCTGCCTCCATCCCTACAGTTTTATTTTTTCTAGAGTGCTATGTAAATGGAATTATATGATGTGGCTTTTGGGGTCTGGCTTCTTTTAGTTTCACTCCTTTCACGTAACTTCTTATGTAAAACGAATGTGTTGCATACATCAGCATTTCATTCTTACACTATTTAGTAGTACTTTCATTGTATGATTGTACTGTAAATGTTTATCTCTTCATGGGTTGAAGGACATTTCAATTTTTGGTAATTATGAAGAGCTGCCATAAACATTCATGTACTGGTTTTTGTGTGATCATAAATTTTTATTTCATTAGATAAATACCTAAAAGTGGGATTTCAAGGTCATATGGTAAGTGTATATTAAATTTATGTGAAGCAATGAAACTGCTTTTCAGAGTAGCTTTACATTTTGAAGTCTCCCCAGCATTGTATGAGTGCTTAAATGCTCTGTACCATTTAGTAGTGTCATTTAAAAAAAATTTTTTTTTTGCCATTCTAGTAGGTACATAGTGATAAAGTGTTATGGTTTTATTTCCTTAGTAATTGAAGTTGTTGAACTTCTTGTTCTTTGCTGTTTGTATATTCCGTTGAAGTGTCTTCGTCTTTTGCTTATTTAATTTTTTTTCTTTTTCTATTGATATTAATTCACATTTTAAATTCACCCTTTTAACATGCAAAGTGTTTTTTAGTATAGTCAAAACATTGTGCAACTATCAACAATGTCTAATTCTAGAATATTAAAAAAATATTTATTATTGAAAGTATTACACATGTCTCCTTTTCCCCCCATTGATCTCTCCCTACTCACTCCCCCCCAGCACATGTTCCTGCCGCCTTACTGTCTGTGTCCTTTGGTTATGCTTATATGTATTCGAGTCTTGGTTGATCTCTCTCTCTCTTTCTCTCTCTCTCTTTTTATTTTAATCCTCACCCGAGGATACCTTTCCATTGACCTTTAGAGAGTGGAAGAGAGAGGGTAAGCCAGAGAGAAACATCAATGTGAGAGAGACACATTGATTGGTTGCCTCCCACATGAGCCCTGACCAGGGCCCAGGCCAGGGAAGAGCCTGCAACCGAGATACTCGCCCCTGACCAGGATTGAATCCGGGATGCTCCGTCCACTGAGCCAAAGCTGGTTGATCTCTTAACCCCTGCCTTCCCTCTGAGGCTCAATGTGAGGTTCCATGCTTCTATGTCTCTGGATCTATTTTAGTTAATCAGTTTATGTTGCTTATTATATTCTACAAATGAGTGAGATCATGTGATATTTATCTTTCTCTGACCGGCTCATTTCTCTAGCATAATGCTCTCCAGGTCCATCCATGCTGTTGCACGTGGTAAGAGTTCCTTCTTTTTTTTTTTTTTACAGCAGTGTAGTATTTCATTGTGTAGATGTACCACAGTTTTTTAATCCACTCATCTGCTGATGGGCACTTAGGCTGTTTCTAAATCTTAGTTATTGTAAATTGTGCTGCTATGAATCTAGGGGTGCATATATCCTTTCTGATTGGTGTCTCTGATTTCTTGGGATATAGTCCTAGAAGTGAGATCACTGGGTCAAATGGGAGTTCCATTTTTAATTTTTAAAAAAAAATATATTTTATTGATTTTTTACAGAGAGAAAGGGAGAGGGATAAAGATAGAAACGTTGATGAGAGAGAAACATCCATCAGCTGCTTCCTGCACATCTCCTGCTGGGGATGTGCCTGCAACCAAGGTACATGCCCTTGACCGGAATCGAACCTGGGACTCTTCAGTCCGAAGGCTGATGCTCTATCCACTGAGCCAATCCGGTTAGGGCCCATTTTTAATTTTTTGAGGAAACTCCATACTGTTTTCCTCAGTGGCTGCATCAGTCTGCATTCCCACCAGCAGTGCACGAGTGTTCCTTTTTCTCCACATCCTCGCCAGCACTTATCGTTTGTTGATTTGTTGATGATAGCCATTCTGACAGGTGTGAGATGGTACCTCATTGTTGTTTTGATTTGCATCTCTTGGATGATTATTGACTTTGCGCATGTTTTCATATGTCTCTTGGCCTTCTGAATGTCCACTTTTGAAAAGTGTCTATTTAAGTCCTTTGCCCATTTTTTGATTGGATTTTTATCTTCCTTTTGTTAAGTTGTATGAGTTCCCTGCAAATTTTGGAGATTAGGCCCTTATCAGATATAACATTGGCAAATATGTTCTCCCATGCATGAGCTTCTTGTTGTTTTGTTGATGGTTTCTTTTGCTGTGCAGAAGCTTTTTATTTTCATGTAGTCCCATTTGTGTATTTCTCCTTAGTTTCCATTGTCCTAGGAGCTGCTGTATGGGTAAAGATATTGCAACGACATATGTCTGATATTTTGCTGCCTATGGATTCTTCTAAGATTTTTATGGTTTCTCATCTTATGTTTAAGTCCTTTGTCCATTTTGAGTTTATTTTTGTGTATGGTGTAAGTTGGTGGTCTAGTTTCATTAGAAAGATCATACACCATGACCAAGTGGGATTTATTCCAGGGATGCAAGGCTGGTACAATATTCGCAAATCAATAAACGTTGCACATCACATAAACAAATTGAGAGACAGAAATCACAATCATATCAATTGATGCAGAAAAGGCATTTGACAAAATCCAACACCCATTCCTGATAAAAACTTTCAGCAAAGTGGGAATATAGAGATCAGACCTCAACATAATAAAAACCTTACATGACAAACCTACAGCCAACATCATACTCAATGGGCAAAAACTAAAATCATTTCCCTTAATAATGGGAACAAGACAGGGATGCCCACTTTCACCACTCTTGTTTGACATAGTACTGGAAGTGCTAGCCGTAGTGACCAGACAAGAAGAAAAATAAAAGGCATCTCCAAATTGGAAAAGAAGAATAAAACTCTCATTTGCAGATGACATGATATTGTACATAGAAAACCCTAAAGACTCCACGTCAAAAAACTACTATACTTAATAAATGAATTCAGCAATGTAGCAGGATACAAAATTAACACCCAGAAATCTATGGCTTTTTTCTACACCAATAATGAACACACAGAAAGATAAACTAAAAACAATTATATTTACCATTGCAACAAATAAATTAAGATACCTACGAATAAACTTAACTAAGGAGGTAAAAGACCTGTACTTGGAAAATTACAGGGCATTGAAAAAAGAGATAGAGGAAGACATAAACAAATGGAAGAATATATTGTGTTCATGGATTGGTAGGATCAACATCATTAAAATGTCCATACTACCCAAAATGATCTATAGATTCAATGCAATCCACATTAAAATACCAATGACATATTTCACAGACCTAGAGCAAACACTCCAAAAATTCATATGGAATAAAAAAAGACTCCAAATAGCCGCAGCAATCCTGAGAAAGAAGAACAACGTTGGAGGGATCACAATACCAGATATCAAGCTATATTACAAAGCCATTGTTCTCAAAACTGCCTGGTACTGGCACAAGAATAGGCATATAGATCAATGGGACAGAGAACCCAGAAATCGACCCAAGCCATTATGCTCAATTAATACTTGACAGAGGAAGCAAGAGCATACAATGGAGTCAAGACAGTCTCTTCAATAAATGGTGTTGGGAAAATCAGACAGATACATAAAAAAAAAATATTCTAGAACATTTTCAACACCCACAAGATAAACCTCATACCCATTAATAGTCACTATAAATTCTTAATCTTGCTCCACTTCACCTCTGGCAACCACTAATCTACTTTATTGCGATGGATTTGCCAGTTCTGGACATTTCATTTAAATGGAATCATACAATATACATGGCCTTTCATTTCTGTTTTTTTTTTTCACTGATCATATTTTTGAGGTTCATCCATGTAGCATGTATCAGTATTCATTACTTTTTAAGACTTAAGAATATCCCATTTTATGAATACATCACATTTGTTTATCCTTTATTCAGTTGATGGACATTTAAGTTATTCCTACTTTTTGGCTTTTATGGGTAATGCTATGAGCATCTTTTATAATAATAAAAGGGTAATATGCTAATTAGATTGGACAGATGAAAGACCTTCTGGACTTCATTCTGGATGTCCTTCTGGACCAAGCTGCAGCGTCGGGGGCCGAGGCAGAGGTGGCTAGTGGAGATCAGGCAGGCAGGCAGGCAGGCAAGCAGTTAGGAGTGATCAGGCAGGCCCGCAGAGTGGTTAGGGGTGATCAAGCAGGCAGGCGAGCAGTTAGGGGTGATCAGGCAGGCAAAGGTGGTTAGGGGCAATGCAGGCAGTGGTTAGGGCGATGAGGGTTAGGGGTGATGAGGCAGGCACAGCCAGTGTTAGGGGTGATGAGGCAGGCAGGCGAGCAGTTAGTAGCCAGAGGTACCGGATTGCGAGAGGGATGTCTGACTGCTAGTTTAGTCCTGATCACGCAGGGGCAGTCGGATATCCCCCCAAGAGGCCAAGATTTACGAGGAGGTGCAGGCTGGGGTGAGGGACC
>NW_005871079.1:5528304-5676817 GCF_000147115.1 Myotis lucifugus
TAGAAAAAAGTAATGCACTCAGCATGCACATATGCTTTGATGACCAGGCAAGTCACCTCCTTGCCTATAGGAAGTCAGCTTAAGGCTTAGCTCTCATCAGTTTCCCAAGGTGTGCTGTCAAAGAGATATCTGCCATGTCAGTTTTAGAGGCCTCCCTGTGCAAGTTGGTTACGTGGTCACCCAATTCTTTGATGGATTTCACCTGCTCATTCTGGTAGTGAGTCTCAAAGAAGTCACACAAGTGAGGGTCATTTTTGTCAGTGGCCAGTTTGTGCAAAGTACAGTAGTGACTGATTCACTTTCTTTTCCAAGTGTAATGCACACTCCATTTCAATTCAGCCCATTCTCCCAGGCATCACGGTCTGGTTTCTTGATATCCTGAAGGAAGATTCAGCCACCTTGTTGATTCTGCAGCTTCATCACTTTCTCAGCATGTTCCCTCTCATGAGAGTGGTGAAGACAATATTTGGCAAAATTCTTCAAAGCCACATCATCCTGGTCAAAGTAGCTAGACATGGACAGGTAGACATAGGAAGCGTAGAGCTCCAGGTTGATCTGGCGGTTGATGGCGGCCTCTGAGTCCTGGTGGTAGTTCTGGCCCACCTGGGAGGTGGATTTGGTCGTTGTCATGGTGGGCAGCTAAGGAGAGGGGGCTGTGCAGCACTGGAGCGGTGGTGGGGGCCTTGGGATGTCCAAGGGCACTGAGAGGAGGTGGCAGAAGGCTGGATCTGGGCAGCGGGCTGCGTTGGTCGAACTCCCCATTCTGTCCAAGCACTGTTGAAGCAGGAAACCCATGGCCACTCTGCAAAGACTGTCCAAAGTGTTTGTTTTCTTATTGTCTGGTGTTGAGAGTTCTTTAGATATTATGAATACAAGCTCTTTTCCAGATATGTAACTTGAAAATATGTTCTCTCACTCTTTTTTCGGGCTTGTCTTTGCAAAGCAAAAGTGTTAAATTTTGATCAAGTCCAGTTCATTAAAAATTTTTGAGTCATTCTTTTGATTGTGTATCTATGAAATCTTTGCCTAACCTGAAGTCATAAAGATTTTCTCCTACATTTTCTTTTATAAGTTTATAATTTTACTAGTAGCCCTGTGCACAAATCCGTGCGCCTGTAGCTAGCTGCCGCCCTCCTGTAGTTCCCCCCGCCCGCCCCCCCCATAGCTTGCTGCCCTGCCCCCTCCTGCTGATCCGTGATCCGGTCATTACTAGGTCGGTCGTTATGAAATGACCATTTGCATATTACATCTTTATTATATAGGATATTTCACATTTAGATTTCTGATCTATTTTTGTATAAGGTATGGTATAGATTGAAGGTTGAGATTCATTTGTTTGCATGTGGATGCAAATACCCAATTGTTCTAGCATCATTTACTGAAAAGAATATCCTTTGTCTATTCAATATCTTTGTACTTTTGTGAATATCAGTAGACTTTATATTGTGTGGGTTTAGTTTTGGATTGTAATTGTTTCAGTGATTGGTGTGTCTGTCTTTTTTCCAATACCACATTTGTCTTGATAACTAGCTTAGTAGTAGTCTTGAAATCAGGTAGTGTGATTCCTCTAACTTGGGTATTTATCAGATTTTAAAATAACATGTCAGTGTTTTCTGTATAGAAGCTTTAAATAAAAGCTGGAAATTAAAAATAAATTGAAAATTTAAAAAGTAATATTTTATAAATTAGAGGATTTTAAAGAACATTCTTTGAAAATTTTAATAATAGAAACTAGATGCTGCATAGGAAAAATGTTAAGGTTATGGACTTAATATTTTAGGGTCTAATGTCAGAGAGACCTATTGTAAATGTATGCTTTGGTAGAATTCTATGTAGTAATCGAGCTAATTTCACTGTTAGCATAATAATAGTATAAATTAGTACTTAGGAGTTATATGGGTGATTCCAAACTTAATAATGGGTAGGTAGTACTTTGAAAATTTGTTTCTGAGATTTTTCTTTGGAAATTAGAATCCATTTTTTCCTTAGAAATGTTGTTTTAGCCGAGGCCGGTTTGGCTCAGTGGATAGAGCGTCGGCCTGTGGACTGAAGGGTCTCAGGTTCGATTCCGGTCGGGGGCATGTACCTGGGTTGCGGGCACATCCCCAGTGGGGAGTGTGCAGGAGGCAGCTGATCGGTGTTTCTCTCTCGTCGATGTTTCTAGCTCTCTATCTCTCTCCCTTCCGCTCTGTAGAAAATCAATAGAATGTATTTAAAAAAAAAAAAAAAGAAATGTTGTTTTATATGAGTGAAGAGTTTCCAAAAACCTATTTAATTATAATGTAGCTGAACAGTGCTACTTTACTGGATCCTATAGAGTAAGTATATTAAATGCTGGAGTCATCTAAGTATTTTTTGGGAAGGGAAAGAGAAATTGAGCTCTATCTCAACTCTTGGCAATTTTGATGTTGATAAGGTATACTCTTTCTATACTACTATTTACAAATCTCCACTCTTCTTATATCAACTTTTTAAGGAGGTGGCAGTGCTTCATAAACTCATCTGAGATTCATCGTCCAACTTTCCAAAAACAATTTTAGCATTTCACATTTCTTTCAAGAGCTAGGCTGCAACAGAATCAGTCGTAGGTGCTTGTTATAAATACAGATTTTTGAATACTTTGCAGAGATTATATATAACTCACTTCTGTGGAGTAGGGCAGCAAAATATTTTCTTCCTTTCGTTTGTTTAACAAATAACACAGGCACTACTAGGTGCCTTTTAAAAGTACTTTAGGGAAAAGTATTAGAAATTCAGAGGCAGAAGCAGTAGTAAGGGTGGCTTGTGTGATAGAATTATCATTTGTAACATGGAGTACCTATGTACCTATACTTTACAGCCTCCTCTTATTACAGTAGTTTCCCTGTGTCCACAAGGTATATGTTCCAAGACCCCTAGTGGGTGCCAGAAATTGCAGATTGTACCGATCTTATATATACTCTGTTTTTTTTTCCTGTACATACATACCTTTTCACTTAAAGGAAGATCTTTACTGCTTTTTGGCAAAGCCTAACTGCCAGTATCACTACTCTTGCACTTTGGGGCTGTTATTAAGTAAAATATTGCAATCCTGACAGTCAATTTGATAACCTAGCTGGCTACCAAGAGACAATAATGAGCTAGGAGAATACACAGCATGGATACACTGAGCAAAGGGATGATACCTAGAGAGTTGGAGCAAGACGGTGTGAGATTTCATGATGCTACTCAGGACAGTGCACAATTTATAACTTATGAATTGCTTATTTCTGTAATTTTCCACTGATTATTTTCAGATCGCGGTTGAACACTGGTAACTGGGACCCTAGTTAAATGAAATTCGGGAAAGCGAAACCTAGGATAAAGGGGAATTCCTTCTCCCTCTTTCTCGTTTCCTCTAAAATTAAAATACGTGGACAAATTGGTAATTTTTTGTTGTTATGCCTGTCATTTATGTAACATTAGAAGCTCAGATTTGTTTTTAACTAATTTGCATAGTCTGTTTTTGAAATGTTAATCTTTCATTATTTTTATAATAGTCTTTTCCTCCCCAATTGATATCTTTTACCTCAATTTAAAGACACACAAAAAAGGAGGCTCAGAAACATTAAGCAACCAAATTACAGAGATAGTAAGTAGCAAAGCTGGGATTTGAGCACAGATTCATCTGACTTCAATGCCCAAGATTTTTTTTAAAATTTATCTTTATTGTTGAAAGTATTACAGATGCCCCCCTTTTTTTCCTCATTGACCCCTCTCCTCTCTACTCGTGTCCCCTTCCTAGGCCTTCACCCCACTATTGTCTGTGTCCATGGGTTATGCGTATATGCATATAAATTCTTTGGTAGATCTCTTCCTCCCCCACTCCCCTCAGGAACCTCAGTCTGTTACATGCTTCTATGTCTCTGGATCTATTTTGTTTGTCAATTTATTTTGTTCATAAGTTTTCACATATAAGTGAGATCATGTGATACTTGTCTTTCTCTGACTGACTTGTTTCATTAGCATGATATTCTCCAGGCCCCTTTATGCTGTCTCAAAGGGTAAGAGATACTTCTTTTTTTTTTTTTTTTTTTTTTTTTTTTACAGCTGCATAATATTCCATTTTATAAATGTACCACAGTTTGTTTGTTTTTGTTTTTTTTATTCATCTACTGATGGGCACTTGGGCTGTTTCCAAATCTTAGCTATTGTAAATAACATTGCTTTGAACATACATGTGCATATATTCTTTCTGATTGGTGTTTTGGGTTTCTTAGGATATATTCTTAAAAGTGGGGTCACTAGGTCAAATAGCAGTTCCATTTTTAATTTTTTGAGGAAACTCCACAGTGGCTGTACCGGTCAGTCTACATTCCCACCTGCAGTGTACTGGGGTTCCTTTTTCTCCACATCCTTGCCAGCACTTGTTGCTTGTTGATTTATTGATGATAGCCATTCTGGTGGGTGTGAGATGGTGGTACCTCTGTCATTTTAGTTTGCATCTCTCTGATGATTAGTGATTTTGAACATTTTTTCATATGTCTCTTGGCCATTTGTATGTCCTTTTTGGAGAAGTGTCTATTTAGGTCCTCTGTCCATTTTTTTTTATTGGATTGTCTCCCTTTTATTGAGTTGTATGAGTACTTTATATATTTTGGAAATTAACCCCTTATCAGAGGTATCATTGACAAATATTTTTTCCTATACAATGGATTCCCTTTTCATTTTGATGCTGGTTTCTTTTGCTGTGCAGAAGCTTTTTATTTTGATACAGACCTATTTATTTTTTGTTTCTCTTGCCCTAGGTGTTGTATCAGTGAAAATTTTGCTATGTGAGATGTCTGATATTTTGCTATGTTTTCTTCAAGGATTTTTATGCTTTCATGATTTACAGTTATGTCTTTTATCTATTTTGAGTTCTTGTGTATTGTGTAAGTTGGTGGTCTAGTTTCATTTTTTTGCAGGTACCTGTCCAATTTTATCAATACCATTAATTGAAGAGACTATCTTGACCCCATTGTATGCGTTTGCCTCCTTTATCAAGTATTAATTGAGCATAATGGTTTGGGTCAATTTCTGGGTTCTCTGTTCCATTGGCCTATATGCCTGTTCTTGTGCCAGTACCAGGCTGTTTTGAGTACAGTAGCTTTGTAGTATAACTTGATATCTGGTATTGTGATTCCTCCAACTTAGTTCTTCTTTCTCAAGATTGCTGTAGCTATTTGGGGTCTTTTTTAGTGCCATATAATTTTTGGAGTATTTGTTTTAGATCTGTAAAATATGCCATTGGTATTTTAATAGAGAGTTCATTGAATCTATAGATTGCTTTGGGTAGTATGGACATTTAAGTGATGTTAATTCTACCAATCCATGAAGATGATATATTCTTCCTCTTGTTTATATCTTCCTCTGTCTCTTTTTTCAGTGTCCTGTAGTTTTCTGAGTACAGGTCTTTTACCTCCTTGGTTAGATTTATTCCTAAGTATCTTAATTTTTTTATTGCAGTGGTAAATGTGATTTTAAATATCTTTTTAGTTTCTCTTTCTGTGCGTTCATTATTGGTGTATAAAAAAGCCATAGATTTCTGGGTGTTAATTTTGTATCCTGCTACATTGCCAAATTCATTTATTAAATCTAGTAGTTTGGTGGAGTCTTTAGGGTGTTTGTTTTTTTTTAAATGTGTAATATCATGTCATCAGCGAATAATGACAGTTTTACTGCCTCCTTTCCAATTTGGATGCCTTATTTAGGTTTTCGTCTTGTCTGATAGCTGTGGCTAAGATTTCCAGTATTATGTTGAATAAGTTGTGAAAGTGGACATCCCTATCTTGTTCCTGTTCTTAGGGGGAATGCTTTTCCTTTTTGCCCATTGAGAATGATGCTGGCTGTAGGTTTGTCATATATGGCCTTTATTATGTTGAGGCATGATCCCTCTATTCCCACTTTCCTGAGAGTTTTTATCAAAAATAGGTGTTGGATTTTATCGAATGCTTTTTCTGTGTCTATTTATATGATGATATGGTTTTTGTCTTTCAGTTTATTTATGTGATATATCACATTTATTTATTTACAAATATTGTACCAGCCTTTTTTGAGATGTCTTCTTTGATCTATGTGTTACTTAAAACTAATGTTTATTTAATAATAATCACATATTTTATGATTTTTCATCTTTTTTTCTGTTACCAATTTCTAATTCAATTCTATTGTGGTCTGAAAGCAAACTTTGTATGACTTCTATTCATTTAAATTTGTTAAGGTATGTTTTATGGCCCAGAGTGTGGTCTATCTTGGTGAATACACCATGTGAGCTTGAGAAAATATGTATTCTGCTGCTGTTGGATGAAATGCTCTGTAAGTTTCAATTAGATCCCTTTATTTTTAATTGAGTGTTTATATTTAGAGTGGTTTCTTGTAGATACCTTATAGTTGGTGTTTAAAATCTTTTTAAAATTTTATTTATTGATTTTAGAGAGAGAGGAAGGAAGAGAGAAATATTGACTTACTGATCCACCTATTTATGAATTCATTGGTTAATTCTTGTATGTGCCTTGACCAGGGATTGAACCCACAATCTTAGCTAATGGGAATACGCTCTAACCAACAGAGCTACCTGGCCAGGGCTATAGTTGAATTATGTTTTCTTATCCACTTTGTCAAGTCTCTGTTTCTTAATTATTATGTTAAGATCATTATTTTCTCTAAAGTGATTATAGTTGGATTAATGGATTTATAGCTATCATATTTGTAGCTCTTCTATATGTCGCATGTCTTTGCTTTTAAAATCTTCCTCTTTTTTTTCTGCCTTCTCTGGTTTTAATTGAGCATCTTGTATGACCTATTTTTTTTATTCTCTTAACATATCAATTATACTTCTTTAAATTTTCTGAATGGTTGGCCTAGAATTGCATTATACATTTAGTCTAATTCCATTTTTTTAAAAATTAATAAGTCTTTATTGTTAAGATTATTACAGATGTTCCTCTTTTTCCCCCCATTGCTCCCCTCCACCCCATGCCCTTACTCCCCCCCACTGTCCTTGTCTATAGGTGTAAGGTTTTTGTTCAATTTCTTCCCACACTCCCCACACCCCTTCCCCCCGAGAATTGTCAGTCCACTCCCTTTCTATGCCCCTGATTCTATTATATTCACCAGTTTATTCTATTCATCAGATTTTTTATTCACTTGATTTTTAGATTCACTTGTTGATAGATATGTATTTTTTGTCACTTTGTTGTTCATAATTTTTATCTTTACCTTTTTCTTCTCCCTCTTCTTAAAGAATATCCTTCAGCATTTCATATAATACTGATTTGGTGGTGATGAACTCCTTTAGCTTTTTCTTGTCTGTGAAGCTCTTTATCTGACCTTCAATGCTAAATGATAGCTTTGCTGGGTAGAGTAATCTTGGTTGTAGGTTCTTGCTATTCATCACTTTGAATATTTCTTGCCACTCCCTTCTGGACTGCATAGTTTCTGTTGAGAAATCAGTTGACAGTCATATGGGTACTCCTTTGTAGGTAACTAACTGTTTTTCTGTTGCTGCTTTTAAGATTCTCTCTTTGTCTTTTGCCCTTGGCATTTTAACTATGATGTGTCTTGGTGTGGTCCTCTTTGGATTCCTTTTGTTTTGGGTTCTCTGCGCTTCTTGGACTTGTAAGTCTTTTTCTTTCACTAGGTAGGGGAAGTTTTCTGTCATTATTTCTTCAAATAGGTTTTCAATATCTTGCTCTCTCTCTTTTTCTGGCACCCTTATAATTTGGATGTTGGTACGCTTGAAGTTGTCTCAGAGGCTCCTTACACTATCTTCATATTTTTGGATTCTTTTTTCTTTTTGTTTTTCCGGTTGGGTGTTTTTTGCTTTCTCGTATTTTAAATCTTTGCCTTGATTCTTGGGGTCCTCTATTCTGCTGTTGGATCTCTGTATATTATTCTTTATTTCAGTCAGTGCATGCTTAATTTCTAATTGGTCCTTTTTCATATCCTTGAGAGTCTCACTAAATTTCTTGGAGGTTTCTTGAAGATTCTTGAGTAACCTTATAACAGTGGTTTTGAACTCTATATCCAGTAGTTTTCTTTCATCCATTTCTTTCATTTGTGACTTGTTTCTTTGTCTCCGCATTTTGGCTGCTTCCCTGTGTTGATGGAGTGGCCTTGTGTGGTAGGTGTCCTATAGGGCCAGTGGCTCAGCTTCCACAATCACCTGAGGTGGGCACTCTTGGTGCACCCCTTTGTGGGCTGGGTGCACAGTCCTGTTGTAGTTAAGACTTGATTGCTGTTGGTATCACTGGGAGGAATTGACCTCCAGGCCAATTGGCTGTGAGGACCAGCTGTGTCTACAATGGAAGAACTGCTGAGCTGGAGACACCCTTCTGGGGCAGGACTTGCTTCAGTGGGGCTTTGGTGCTCACTGAGTCTGCCCCTTGAGTGTGTCCCTTATGGATCTGAGGAGTTGTAATCTGGATGGTCTCACACTGACCACTGGGTACACTGGCTCTTGGATCTCCAAGGAGGTGCTAAGTCAGCCACTGCCTGAGACCACCCAGGAGGAGCTACAGAGAGATCTGCAGATTCCTCCTCTTTGTTTGGGGTTTGGAAGTGCCCAGATGAGGCCCAGCTGTGAAGCAAGGCCAGTTGCTGCTGCTGAGCCTTGTGCCTTCTTTTGGAAGCTTTGGAGCTTTCTGACCCAGCTGCACTTTGTTAGGTTTTATGCTGCGAAAGGATGGGCCATTCATATGCAAAAGTCTCTCCTCACAGCTTGGGTGGGGTTATAAATTGGGTGGGGCGAGATCTCTGGAAATCACCAGGGCGGAGCAAACAGCAATGGCTGCCAGTCAGCCCTGCATTGGAGAGGTCCCCGCATCTCCGCGATCTGTGCCCCTGCACAAGGAACAATGATCACTGCGGGCACCTCTGAGAGAAAGCTGCCCTCGTGTTCCAGCCTGTTGCCAGACAGTCCAGCCTCTCCCCATATGACTCTGGGTCCCCAGAGTCTTGCCTGGAACTGGAGTTCAGAGCAATCAGGAGATTGTATCTCCCTTCTGATTGAAAAAAACAACCACATTGCACCCAGTTGCCAGCCCGTTTCTCGAGTGTCTCTGCACTTCCATACCTCCGCACCTCCTATCAGTCTCAGTGCGCTTTTTTTGTTCCTTTTAGTTGTGAAACTTCCACTCAGCCAGCTTTCCCGTGGTTTTGGATGACAAATGATTTGTCTTTTTGTTGTAGTTTTGATGTGGTTGTGAGAGGCAGCAAGTACATGTTTTTACCTATGCTGCCATCTTAGTTCCTCCTAATTCCACTTTTAATAACACTATACTGCCTCACAAATAGTGGAGTTACCTTATGATAGAGTAACCCAATTTATTCCTTCTGTCCATTATAATGTTGCTGTCATTTATTTCACTTATTCATAAGCTCTACTCAGTGCGCTGATGCTTTTACTGTTTTAAACAATTTTCATTAGATTATTCAGAATAAGGAAAACAAAAGGCTTAATTTATTTCTTTTCTCATGTTCTTATTGGATCAGAGTTTCTGACCTATGTCATTTTTGTTTAACCTGAAAACTTCTAACACTTCTTGTAAGGGAGGTCTACTTGCAAAAATTCCATTAGTTTTTGTGCCTGAGAAAGTATTTCTTTTTACCCTCTCCCCCTTTCAAAAAATGTGCTAAGATAAAACATAGACTGTCATCTTAATTCACGATTTTTAAGTCTACTAGTATAGTGCACTGGCATTGAGTATATTCACATTATTATATAACCATCACCACCATCTATCTTTAGAACTCTTTATTTCACAAAACTGAAATATTATGCCCATCCTATATAATAAAAGCCTAATATGCAAATCGACCAAATGGTGGAATGACTGGTCACTATGACGTGCATTGACTGCCAGGGGGGCAGATGCTCAATGCCCCAAGCCCACGGGCCCCAGGCTAGCCAAGGCGGGTGCCAGTGGGGGCCCCCCAATCGCTCCCCAGTCACCCCGCAGAGGGAGGCGACTGGCAGCAGCGGCAGGAGGCGGGGATGGGGGCGGGGCCAGCGAGTGGGAGGGGCCAGGCTGGCCAAGGCGGTTGCCAGCGGGTACTCTCCCCCCCCCAATCACCCCACGGGTTGCCCCATAGATCGCCCTTGATCGCTGGTCAGGCCTAGGGACCCTACTGCATCGGGCCTCTAGTTAAGCAATAACTACATATTTCCCTTCACCCCTAGTAACTACCATGGTATTTTTTGTCTCTCTGTATTTGACTGGGATAGGTACCTCATATAAGTGTTACCATATAATATTTGTCCTTTTGTGTCTGGCTTATTTCACTTAGCTTATTTCACTTAACATCTTCAAGGTTCATTTATGTTGTTGCCTAAGTCAGAGTTTCAGTTATTTTTAAGGCTGAATAATATTCCATTGTATGTCTATACCACATTTTGTTTCTCAATCCATCTGTCAGTGGATACATGGGTTGCTTCCATCTTTTGGCTATTGTGAATAATGCTGCTATAGACTTAAGTATACAAATATCTCTTTAAGTCCCTGTTTTCAAATATTTTGGGTATATACCTACCAGTGGAATTGCTGGTTCATATGGTAATTTCATTTTTATTTTTGAGAAACTGCATACTACTTTCCATAGAGGCTACACCATTTTACTATATTCCTACCAACAGTGCACAAGGTTCTAATTTCTTCACATGTTCAGAAATGTTTGTTATTTCCTGTTTTGTTGATAGAAGCCATCGTAATGAGTGTGAGGTGATATCTCATTGTCATTTTGATTCAAATTTCCCTAATGATTAGTGATGTTGAACATCTTTTCCTGTGTTTATTGGCCATTTGTATCTCTTCGTTGGACAAATGTCTATTCAACACCTTTGGCCATTCTTTAATTGCTTTTTGTTGTTGAGTTGTAGGAGTTCTTTATATATTCTGTATATATGATTTATAAATATTTCTCCCATTCCATATGTTATCTTTGTGCTGTTGATAGTTTCCTATGATGCACAAAAGTTGAAATCCAAATCATCTCTTTTTTGGTATTATTTATTGTGCTTTTGGTGTCATATCCAAGAAATCATTGCCAAATCCAGTGTCATGGAACTTTTTACCTATGCTTTCTTCTAAGTTTTATAATTTTAAGGCCTGACATTTAAATCTTTGACCGTTTTGAGTTAATTTTTGGATATGTTACATGGCTTTGGTATTAAATTAATGCTGCCCTCATAGATTGAGTTGGGAAGCATTTCTCTCATTTCAGTTTGCGGAAGATTGGTGTTTTCTTTTAAATGTTTGGTAGAATTCATAGTGAATCCATCTGTTCTTGTTTTTTTTGTTGTTGTTGTGAGGTTCTTGATTACTGGTAAAAATCTCCTTACTAATTACAGCTCTGTTCAGATTATCGGTATTTTTTTAAAAAATATTTTTATTGATTTCAGAGAGGAAGAATGAGGGAGAGAGAGATAGAAACATCAATGATGAAAGTGCCAGATTATCGGTATTTTTAAGATTTATTAGTATTAGAGTTGTGTTTCCAGGGTTATATCCATTTCATCTAGGTTATCCAATTTATTGACATACAGTACTTAATAGTGCTCTCTTATAATCTTTTTTATATCTGTAAAATTGGTAGTATTGTCCCATTTTTTTATCTTAGTTATTTGACTCTTCTTTCTTTTCTTCTTAGCTTAACTAAAGATTTGTTAATTTTGTTGATTTATTTGAAGACCCAACTTTTGATTTCATTGATTTTTCTATTGGTTTTCTCATCGCTGTTTTGCTTATCTCTATTACATTCTTTATTATTTTGATCTCTAGTAGCTTTGGGTTTAATACTTTTCTATTTCATTAAGATGCAGATTTAGGTTGTTGATTTGGGTTATGCATTCTTTTTTAACAAACATAGCTATACATTTCTTTCCCAGGGCAACTTTTGCTATATCCTACAAATTTTGGTATGTTGTGTTTTCATTTTAATTTTTCTTGCTTTTACATTTTCTTGTGATTTCTTCTTTGACTCATTGCTTGCTTAAAAGTGTGTTGCTTGGCCTTAGCTGATTTGGCTCAGTGGATAGAGCATCGGCCTGTGGACCTAAAGATCCAGTCAAGGGCATGTACCTCGGTTGGAGGTTCCTCCCTGGCCTGGGTCCTGATCGAGGCTCATGCAGAAGGCAACCAATTGATGTGTTTCTCTCACATTGGTTTCTCTCTGTCTTTCCCTTTCTCTTCCATTCTCTCTAAAAATCAATGGAAAAATATCCTCAGATGAGGATTAACAACAACAACAAAAGTGTGTTCCCCAGTTGGCATGGTTTAGTAGTTGGGCATCAACCTATGAACCATGAGGTCACATTTCGATTCCTGGTCAAGGCACATGCCCTGGTTGCAGGCTTGATCCCCAGTGTGGGGCGTGCAGAAGGCAGCCAATCAATGATTCTCTCTCATAATTGATGTTTCTATCTCTTTCTCCCTCTCTCTTTCTGAAATTATTAAAGACATATTTTTAAAAAAGTGTTAATTTTTTGGAATTTTTAGTTTTCCTTCTATTGATTTCTAGATTCATTCCATTGTTATCAGAAAAGATACCTTATATGATTTTAATCTTTTAATATTTATTCAGATTTGTTGTCTAATATGTGACCTATCCTATAGAAAGTTCCATGTGACTTGAGAAAATTGTGTATTCTGCTGTTGTTGAGTAGAATGTTTTATATATATTAAGTTCAATTCATCTATTTCCTTGTTAATATTGTTTTTTTCTATCCATTATTAAAATTGTACCAGTATATTGAAGTCTTGTTGTATAATTGTAGAGCTATCTATTTCTCTTTTCATTTCTGTCAATGTTTGCATCATATGTTTTTGAGCTCTGTTTACAATTATATCTTTTTAGTGAATTGACCTTTTTGTCATCATAGAATATCCTTCTTTGTCATAGTGGCTTTGACTTGCAGCCCATTTTGTTTAATCTTATCTAATAAAGAGGGAATATGCAAATTGACTGTCACATCATAACAGTCAAGATGGCTGCACCCACAGTGGAGGCAGGGATTCCATAACACAAGATGGCTGTGCCCACAGCGAAGGCCGAGTTCCCGTAATGAGCCTTAACGAGCAATCAGCAGGGACCTGAGGCTGCGCCCCCCCCTGTCTGGTGAGGCTTAACAGGGAACCTCAGGCCACGCCCCCCATCCTGGCACCAGGCTGGGGGACCTCAGGCCATGCCCCCTGCCCGGTAGGGCTTGACGGGGACCTCAGACTGCATCCCCTGCCCAGCAGGGCTTGACGGGGGTGGGGCTGGCTGGGTCTGGATCTAGCCCAATGGGGATGGGGCTGGCTGGGTCTGGGTCTCGCACGATTTTGAGGTACTGCCAGTGGGTGGGGATTTGACTCTGGGTCCCGCGGTGTGCCCCAGACTCTGACAGGAGGAAGATTTTCATATACATTTTACTAATTTTCTTTCATCTCTGACACTTCTATTATAGAGAAAGGGCAAATAGCAATATTAAGATATTTCCTCTAATTAATCCCCTTTTAATGTGCACGAAATTTGTGCACCAGGCTATTAGTATTAGTATAGCTATCTCTGCTACCCACAGGAGCACCTACATTTTTTGTATGTCTGTCTGGTGATTACAACACCATGGATTCAAACACATGTGGTTTGGACTCCTACCCTGCACAGCAGAAGACAATGGTAAACCACTGCTGCATTTTCTTTTCTTTTTATTTTTTACATTTTATTTTACTTTGAAAACCCTATGATGAGACAGTCCAAAATGAAATATGAGATAGTGCTGAAAGGTGAGAGTTCCAGGTCAGAGAGTACTCAAATGGTTACTTGGGAAGAGCAGAGGACAAATATGAATAGCATTGTTGCTAATAACATAGACCAAAGCCAGAAGGATGTCTAGCGGCTGATGAGCACAAAGGCAAAAGTAAAGTACAGTGCTGTACAACACATTCAATTAGAACCTGGAATGTAACAATTATGAATCAAGGTAAACTGAAAATTATAAAGGAAGAAATGGAACAACTAAACATTGCCATGCTTGGTGTTAGTGAGCTAAAATGGACTGGAATGCAACATTTCCAGTCAGATAACTACAAATTGTTCTACTCTGGACATGACAAACTCAGAAGAAATGGAGTGGCTTCACTACTGAGGTGAGATAGAGGACAGGCATTTAGGGGCTACACTGTAAAGGCTGACCAAGTAATATTGATGAGACTTATAGGGAAACCTGTTAACATAACCCTCCCTCAAGTCTGTGCTCCTAATTATATGCTGGAGATGAAATCAGAAGCTCATGCCAATATCCAAGGAGAATTTGATCACACTTCAAAACAAAGCATGCTGGTAATTATAGGTGATTGGAATGGAAAAGTAGGAAATGAGGGGTCAGAAATGAAGCAGGAAATTGGCTTGTGGATTTCTGTGAATCCAGCAACTTGTCCATTGCAAACACATGGTTCAAACAGCTGAACAGAAGACTATATATGGACATCACCAGATGGTAAATACAGAAATAAAAAAGACTATGTAATTGGAAGCAGGAGATGGAGAAGCTGTATTCTCTCCACTAAAACAAGAACAGAAGCAGATTGAGGCACTGACCACCAACTGTTAATATCAAACAGAATAAAGCTGAAGAAGAGCATGAAAATAATTATACTTTCAAAATATGATGTAAATAACATTCATGGTGGATTTGAAGTCCACATAAAAAACAGATGGTTAAACTTGATTGACTGACTACCAGAAGAAGTGTGGACTAAAACTAGAAATATTATTAGGGAAGATGAGAATAAACAATGCTGGAAGGAAAAATCAAGATGGATGAAGGAAAAAACACTGAAAATTGTTAAAGACAGGCAAGAGGCAAAAGTAAAAAGGTGGCAAAAGCAGGGTGAGAACCCTGAATACAGTTTTTCAACCACTATCATGTAGAGGTAAAGGGAACTATTATAATAGTCAATGTGAGAAGATAGAACAATAAAGAAGGAAAAACAAGTGACCAGAATATTAAAAAAATAAAACGAAATTCAAATAAAGAATAGTAAGGCTGAACAACTACCACTGAAGCACATATTCTGACCAGGAGAAATTAAAGGGAAGGTGGAAAAAGTATATTGAAAAATATGTACAGAAAAGAGAAAAGTAGGACATCGTTTTGTGATCATGGTATCTCCCCTGCCAGATAATTATAGGACATCGTTTTGAAGAAGATTCTTATGAGAAAAAATCTTTAATTCTAGAAAGTGAAGTGAAAACTTCCCTGAAAGTATTGGGAAGAAATAAATTACCAGTAGATGGGATACCAATAGAATTATTTCAAGATACAGAGACTGAATCTGTCAAGATCCTACCAAGAATATGTCAGTAAATATGGAAAATAAAACAATGGCCTACAGACTTGAAATGGTCAGTATACATCCCAATTTTTAAGAAAGGAGATGACTAGGAATACAGTAACTATAGGACCATTACCCTAATTTCCCCACACAAATAAAGTGATGCTCAAGGTGATGCAGCAAAGTCTTCTATCATATGTAGAACAAGTACTGCCAGATGGAGGTTAGTCTGTGTTTTATAGACTACAGTAAAGCCTTTGTGTGGATCATGAAAAGCTGTGGTTTCTCTGAAAGAAATGGGTGTGATTCAGCACTTGTTCTGATGCATAACCTCTGGTTGTGGGTAGGAAGCCACTGTGAAGACAGAATATGGAGAGACAGAATGGTTTCCTATATTAGCAGACAAGGGCACATTTTACCTCCCTATTTTATAAATATGTACTAGAACATATATGAAAAACTGGGCTAGAATCAGAGGAAGAAGGAGTGAAAATTGGTGGGAGAAATATCAATAACTTAAGATATGCAGGTGAGCATCTTACTGGCTGAAAGCAGCAATGGTTTGAAATGACTTCTGATGAAATTGAAAGGAGAAAGTGCCAAAGCAGGACTGTATTTGAACTTCAAGACAAAAATCATGATTACAGAAGAAATACATAACTTTAACATAGAATGTGCAGATATTGAAATTGTTGAAGATTTCACTTATTTTGGTTTAGTCATCAATTCAAGTGGAGATAGCACCCAAGAAATCAAGAGAAGGCCAAGACTCGGAAGGGCAGCAATGAAAGAATTATGAAAGATCACAGATGTATCATTAGAGACCAAGGTTAAGATCATCCACACCCTCATATTCTAAATTACTATGTGGATGAGAAAGCTGGACAATGAAGAAGGCTGATAGGGGAAAAAGATGACTCATTTGAAATACGGTGTTGGGGGAGAGCTCTATGGATGCCCTGAACCACCAGAAAGATGAACAAGTAGGTCCTTGAGCAAATTAAGCCTGAAATATTGCTGGAGGCAAAAATGGCAAAACTAAAGATGTTCTATTTTTCTCATATCATGAGAAGGTAGGATTCTTTGGAAAAGACAATAATTCTGGAAGAAAAATAGAAGGTGGCAGGAGAAGAGGGAAAACCACATATGAGATGGATTGACTTCATAAAAGAAGCCATAGGCATGAGTCCTCAAAGCTGAACAAGGCTACTGAGGATAGGACATTGTGGATATCACATATTCATGTGGTAACCAGGATTTGGAGCCGACTCAGTGCCATATGGCATATGGCGGTGTGCGCGCGTACATCTCTGCCTTCTTTTTTTTTAATACATTTTATTGATTTTTTACAGAGAGGAAGGGAGAGAGATAGAGAGTTAGAAACATCGATGAGAGAGAAACATCGATCAGCTGCCTCCTGCACATCTCCCACTGGGGATGTGCCCGCAACCCAGGTACATGCCCTTGACCGGAATCGAACCTGGGACCCTTGAGTCCGCAGGCCGACGCTCTATCCACTGAGCCAAACCGGATTCGGCATGCCTTCTTTTGTTTATTGTTTGCATGGGAAATCTTTTTCCATTTGTTTACTTTCAACCCGCTCATAGCTCGCTGCCCCGCCCTCCTGTAGCTCTCTGCCGCTTGTAGATTGATCATGACATTATGGTATCCCAGCTAATTTGCATATTCCTCTATTATTATATTAGACTAGAGGCCCAGTGCACGAAATTCGTGCACTGGGTGGTGGGTTCCCTCAGCCCAGCCTTCTCCTCTCACAGTCTGGGAGCCCTTAGTGGATGTCCTACTGACGGGCACAGTCTGGCAGCAGAGGCTCGGAGCAGGTGTCCCGTGTGTGTGTGTGTGTGTGTGTGTGTGTGTGTGTGTGTGTGTCTGCTGGGGGCCTGCCACACCTTGGAGGCTTGGAGCAGGCGCCCCTCTGTGTTGATCTCTCAGGCTCCTGGCCTCCACTGCGTGTTGTTTTCTCCCGTGAGCTGTGGCAGGGTGGGGTGCTGCCTTCAGGCCGCACTTTCCTGCTCACGGATCGCCAAGGAGACCCAAGGGCAGGCCCTGCTGGGTGCTGCCTGCGGGCTGTGCTTTCCTGCTCGCAGATCGCCACGGCGACCGCGGAGCAGGCCCTGCTGGGTGCTGCCTGTGGGCCACACTTTCCTGCTCTCGGATCGCCACGGTGACCCAGGAGCAGGCCATCCTGGGTGCTGCCTGCGGGCTGTGCTTTCCTGCTCGTGAATCGCCACGGCGACCTGGGAGCAGGCCCTGCTGGGTGCTGCCTGTTGGGGGCTGCCTGCAGGCCGAACTTTCCTGCTCTCGGATCACCACATTAACCCAGAAGCAGGCCCTCCTGGGTGCTGCCTGCAGGCGGCACTTTCCTGCTTGCGGATCGCCATGGTGACCGGGGAGCAGGCCCTGTTGGGGGATGCCTGCTGGCTGCACTTTCCTGCTCGCGGATCACCATGGCGACCGGGGAACAGGCCCTGCTTGGTGCAGCCTGCGGGCCACACTTTCCTGCTCTCGGGTTGCCACGGCGACCAGGGAGCAGGCCCTGCTGTTTGCTGCCTGCGGGCTGCACTTTCCTGCTCTCGGATCGCCAAGGCGACCCAGGTGCAGGCCCTGCTGGGTGCTGCCTGCTGGGGGCTGCCTATGGGCAGCGCTTTCCTGCTCACGATCCCCACTTGCAGATCGCCATGGCAACCTGGGAACAGGCCCTCCTGGGAGGCCGAGATGGCGGTGGGCGGGTGGTGGATCGCCGCTATCCCGCCCCGCGCCCTGAGTCACACAGGGGAGGCCAGGATGGCTGCGGGAGGGCGGCGGATTGCGCTGTCCCGCCCTGCATGCAGTATGCAAATTTAACGGCCATCTTTGTTGGGTTAATTTGCATACTCTTCTGATTGTCTGATGGGCATAGCAAAGGTATGGTCAGTTAGCATCTTTGTCTTTTATTAGTGTAGATATTTTAAACTGATACCAACTTATCAGTAACTTTAGTCCTTTACAGTTTGCCTCCCCATCTTTGTTATTAATGTAACAAATGACATATTATATATCATCAACCTATTGGAGGCCTGGTGCACGAATAAGTCGCTCAGTCCAGCCTGCGCCCTCTTGCAGTCCGGGACCCCTAGGGGAATGTCCACCTGCTGGCTTAGGCCCGCTCCCTGGGGGATCGTGCCTAAGCTGGTGGTCAGACATCCGTCTTGCAGTCTGGAAACACTTGGGGGATGTTCACCTGCCACCTTAGGCCTGCTACCAGGGGGATTTGGCCTAAGCTTGCAGTCAGACATCCTTAGTGCTTCTGAGGAGGCAGGATGGGCTTCTGCCACCACCGCTGTGCTCTTTCTTTTGGGTGTATACCCAGGAGTGGGATTTCTGGTTCATATTCAACATTTTTCTTAGTATTTGGTTTCCTTCAGTTTGATTATGATATGCCTAGGTGTAGATTTTTTTGGGGTATTTATTTTGCTTTGTGTTCTTAGAGCTTCCTGGATCTATGGTTTGGTGTCTTTATCATTTATTTACTTTGGAAATCTATCATTCATTAGTACTTCATTTTTTTTCCTTCTGGTATTCCTATTATGCATATGTTACAACTATTACAATTGTCTTACAATTCTTGGATATTCTGTTTTATTACTTTTTCTTTTATTTTTCTCTTTGCATTTCAGTTTGGGAAGTTTATGTTTCTGTATCTTGATGATTTTGGATTTAAAAACTTCTTTCCAGTTCATTGGGAGTGTATTTAAAATACAATTCATTTTTTGTGTACTTTTTTGTATATCATGTTACCTTGCTAGATTTTTAATTATTTGTATAATTCTGATTAAAATGTAAAAACATGGAACTACAACTTCGGAGGTCATAATTTACAACAAATGACATTTTGGTCAAGCATACAGTCTTAGACTAGTTGAAGAATGAAGGTGAGCTAATACAATTATAGTTGAATTCTGTTTTATGTATATTATTTGTAATTATTTTTTCTTAATATGACATTTTAGGGATGAAGTATATCTAACTTTTAAAATGAAAAATATTTGAATATTTCAACTTTATTTTTAATAACTTTTTTTTCTTAGGAGCTGTGGTCTTGAAGAACCTTGAAATTAAAGAAAATGCCCTGGTAGGTTTTGACTGTAAGAAATTTGATAGTGCATTTATAGACTTTTTCCTGATTTACTTTGTCACTTTAAATCATTTAATTTTGAGAAAATTTTTTGAAAATAAGTTTTGTAAAATGTGAATTTTGCAAAATGAATTCTTACTCTCCTTAAAAGCACAAACTGAGTGTGTAATTTTCTCCATATAAAAATACTTCTAATGTTTCTTTTTATATGATGTTATTTTTAGAAACATTTCTTAAAGTATAATTGATATATTATGTTATTAGTTTCTCTGTGTTTTCATTTTCCCAGTCATCTTTAGTATTTTATACCATTTTAATCATTTTTTACTATAGAATTGAGTGGCATTGATTACATTTACAGTGCTGTGCAACCATGACCAGTATCTGTTTCTAAAAGTTTGTCATTATGCCAAAGGGAACTCTGTAACCATAAAAGATACAACTTCCTAGACTTCCCTGTAGACCCTGGAAACCTCTAATGTATTTTCTATTAATTTGCCTATTTCAGTTATCTCATATAAATGGAATTATGCTATTTTGTCATTTTTCTGTCTGGCTTGTTTTACTCATTGTAATTCCTTCAAGGTTTATCCATGTTGTAGCATGTTTCAGAACATCTTTCCTTTTTATGGCTTAGTAATATTCTATATGTATATGCCACATTTTGTTTATTGATCTGTTGATGGACACTTGGATTGTTTCTGTCTTTTGGCTTTTATGAACAATGCTGGTATAAATATTGACATACACATATCTATAAATTTAAATAAGCATTGAAGATAAAGGGAAGGTGTAAGTTAACTTTAAACCCTTTAAATAATTCTAGGAAGAAAAAAGTAGTCATCTGTTGTGTACTAATATTTTACATCTGTGTATTTTTTGTAGAGTCAACTGGATGTACCATTTAAAATTAAAGTTGGTTATATAGGTAAGCTGTGTTTATTTGAACATTCCCCTTGCTGGACATGCAACCAGAATAATATGCTTGGTATCCTTATTATGTGATATTTTTAATGTTTTTGAGCATTAATTGTAAGTAATCATGTGTTTTTATCTAGATGGAGCTTAATCATATGACAAAAATATTTTATGGTCCATCTATATTTTGTCTAATATGTATGAAATTATATGCCTTATTAGATGTTAAAAATGAGTTAATTGAGAGCTAAGGTGTTACTAGAAAGCATATAACCCCTCAGTTTTTTAGGTTTCTGACTAGTTATATTTGCTATATTCTGTTTGGCCATGGATATGTGGTGTAAGGAGTAGGGTCTAGGTCAGCCAGACAGTGTGACTAGGGACCTATCAGAAATTGAGTTTCTACTCCGGAAGTTTTCTAGGTTGCCCTGAATATTGAGCTAGTTCTTGACCTGTATTATTTTACTGGTGTTCATACTTTACATTTTTCCCCTTTTTTAAAATTGAATTTATTGGGGGTGACACTAATTAACAAAATTACAAAGGTTTCCGTTGCACAATTTTATAACACATCATCTGTACACTGTACTGTGTGTTCACCACCCCAAGTCAAGTCAAACATTTTATGTTTATTGCTTAGGCAAAAACTAATTAGAATATGATGTTTTAAAATGCTTAATAAAAACGTGTTTGGTTTCTTAAATTATGTTGGTTTATTGTTTTAACTTTATTGTTTAAATTACTGTTTGAATTTTATTGCTTTAAATTTTATGCAAGATGGTAGTGTCATTAATTAAGATTTGAAAGTATACAGATATACTTTGTTGTACAGATAAGTTTGTGTAGTAGGATTTATAGAATGTTATTGCTACATATTGGTGTCAGTGGGGGAACAAGGTATTTTGAAAGCTTATCTAAATTACATGATTAATGTCCTCATAATTTTGTGCACTTATGGTTGGTGTTAGACCATTTGCCTAAGAAAATTTTCATTATCTTAATGTTGCTGAGACTCAAAGGATCTCTCTTCTCCCTTAATTTAAAGATGTTTTAGTATAAGAAGGGAAAACATGTCACCCATTGTTTTCCACCTAATATGTTTATTTTTGCATATTTCTATATGATTTTTTACATGTGTACCTTTTAATTACTTGTAATCATGGAATATGTACGATTTCATATTCTTTTTAGTTAACAGTTAGTAAAGATTTCTCATAATCCATGTTGATTTGACCTCATTTATTTTTTATGGTAGTGTTATAATCCAATGAATACATATTTGGAAATTGTAGTGATCCTGTATTTCCAAAGGTACAAAAATATTGCAGTGAACATATGCTTCACCATATTTAACAATGATAAAAGGCAATTTTCAGTGTTAATATAAGATAGTGGAAAACTGTTTAGTAATGGAGAACTATTTTGTGTGTTTTGAAACTTAGGTGCACTGTTCCCTGGAAAAAGCTAAAGAAAAAAAAAAGATAGTGGAATGTATACTGCATTAAGTACCAAATACATAAGATAATTTTGAGACTCATTTAAGGTGTTGTTTGCATACCCCTAACACAGCACCTGTCTTTCTTTAATATCAGTATTGTTATCTTCTGCTAGACAGTAAGTTTCTTGAGAAGTGGAATTAATTTTTATTGTATTCATACCACTTAGCAAAATACCTAGCATTTGGTAGGCACATTATTTGTTGAATGAAAAAAGTAATGCTTCCAAGTGAGTGGTACAGCAATATAACCAGTTTTATAGGAACATATTGTTCCCTTGCTATTATTGGATAGTAGAGGCCCAGTGCATGAAGTTCGTACACTCAGGGGGATCCCTCAGTCCAGCCTGTGCCCTCTCCACTCGGGGGATGTCTGACTGACGACTTAGTCCTGGGGAGAGCTGGCCTAAGCTGGCAGTTGGACATCCTTAGCACTGCTGCGGAGGTGGGAGAGGCTCCTTCCACCTCCACTGTGCTCACCAGCCGTGAGCCTGTATTCTGGCTGAGCGGAGCTCCCCCTGTGGGAGCACACTGACCACCAGAGGGAAGCTCCTGTGTTGAGTGTCTGCCCCCAGGTGGTCAGTGTGCATCATAGCGACTAATCTTCTGTTGTTCGGTCGATTTGCATATTAGCCTTTTATTATATAGGACTAGAGGCCTGGTGCAAGAAATTCATGCACGGGGTGTGTGTGTGTCCCTCAGCCCAGCCTGCACCCTCTGTCCTTAAGTTTATTAAATTTTTTAGATTAATTTTTAAAAATATGCTTTTATTGACTTCAGAGGGAGGAAGGGAGAGGGAGAGATAAAAACAATGATGAGAGAGAGAATCATCAATTGCTTGCCTCTTGCATGCTCCCTACTGGGGGTCGAGCCCAACTAAGGCATGTGCCCTGACCGAGAATTGAACCACCATCTCCTGGTTCATGGGTGGACACTTAACCACTGAGCAACACAGGCCGGGCCTTTTTTTTTTTTTATTAATGTATGTGAGTATATGTGTAAACAAAAATGTATGTGAGTATATGTGTAAAAAAAATTTGCTGTAAATCTGCTTGATACAGTTGTAAAAAACTGTCAAATGTGTTGCAACTCATTACATTTTGTACAAAATTTTTTTTAAAAAATCCTGACCTGCGGATATGTTTATTGATTTTTAGATAGAGTAAGGGAGAGAAATGGAGAGAGAGAGAGAGAAAGAGAGACATTGATGTGAGAGAGCTCTGACTGGGGATCGAACCCGCCACCTTTTGGTATATGGGTTGATGCTCCAACCAACTGAGCATCACTGGTCAGGGTTTTTATAACATTGGTTA
Source organism: Myotis lucifugus (assembly GCF_000147115.1). Taxonomy (NCBI): domain Eukaryota; kingdom Metazoa; phylum Chordata; class Mammalia; order Chiroptera; family Vespertilionidae; genus Myotis; species Myotis lucifugus. The sequence goes on from NW_005871079.1 coordinate 5,551,480, forward strand.
TGAAAAGAGATAGCTCTAAGTAGATTTTTTTCCCCTTCCTAAATTACTAACCAGTTAATGTGATAATAGTGTATTAAATAGTCTTTTCCTTTCCTAATTATGACAACTATTTCTAAATCTAGAGACTCATACTTTCTAAGGAATTTAAAAATACTTAAAAATCTTTATTAGGGAAAATTTCTAAATACACAAAACTAGAATCAATAGTATAAGCAACCCCTCACATAATATATTTTTTTTTAATTTGAGTTGTAACATATTTTGCTATTGGATTGTAAATTATTTTCATTAGTTTGAATAATTATCAAATATTTCCCATAATACCAGAGATATTTGTGTGCAATATTCTTATGGTGATAATCATACAATGTATATTATTGTACATACATTCCTGCACTGCATAATGACATTTTGGTCAACAACGGACCACTTATACGATATGGTACTATAAGATTATACGGAGCTGAAAAATTCCTACTATCTAGTAATGGCATAGCTGTTGCAACTCAAGGCATTACTCACGTGACTGTGGTGGTGCAGGTGTAAACACATCTACTGCACTGCCAGTATAAAAGTATAAGACATACACTTATGTATGGTACATAAAACTTCATAAAGACAGTAAATGGATTGTTACTATTTTATGTACTTACTATAGTATACTTTATACTTAAAATTTTTTTTAAATTCTCACCTGAGAGTATATTTTTTTGTGTGGTTTTAAAAAATATTTTCATTGATTTTTTTTTTTTTTAGAGAGAGGATATCTTTTTTATTAATTTTATGAAGAGAGGAGTGGGGAGAGAGAAAAAGAGAGAAAGAAACATCAATATGAGAGAGAAACATCAATCAGTTGCCTCCACTACACACCCTGACCAGGAATCGAACCCACAGTCTTTTGGTGTATGGGATGATGCTCAAACCACCTGAGCCACCTGGCCAGGGCTATACTTTATGTTTTTATTGTTATTTTAGAGTACACTTTTCCTACTTAAAAAAAATTGCTGTAAATCAGCATGCTCTGTTACTTTGACAGCAGCCTCTTATGTCTCATGCTCATATATCAGCAGCCTCATATGTCTCATATTACTCAGGCTCCTGATTGCATCATTTTCTCTTGTGTTTGATTGAATTTTGTGTTGTTGTGTATGGTAACCTTTTGTACAGGTTTGTAGCCTAGGAGCAGTAGGCTGTACTATGTAGCCTGGCTACGTAGTAGGCTAGACCACTGAAGTTTGTGTAAGGGCACTCTGCGTTTGCACAATGTCAAAAATCACTTAACGATGAATTTCTCAGGATGTATCCCCATTGTTAAACCGTGTGTATAATCTTTACATGTGAAAAATAAACATATAAAGTAGATAATCTTTTTTAAAGTATAAGGAAAGTACTTCTTACAGAGATTTAGAGGAAGAATGGGGATATTCTAAGTTATAATAAAAAGGATTGTTGGTTAATGGAAGAAGAATATTAGTATGTTTGTGGTACAGATAGCCATAAATATTTAGGATATCATTTAGTAGATTTTCCAACAATATTGATTAATACAAATAATTTCAAATTTTCACCACAAAGCCTTATTTTTGGTTGTAAAATAGCTTTCTATAAAGTGACTGAGCTTGTAATCTTTTCTAATGTCTGACAGAAAATAGGCTGACAGTAAATGTAGTTTAAATGAATATTTTTTGTGTTTTTTTTTTTTAATGTAGGTAACCTTAATCTTAAAATTCCATGGAAAAACCTTTATACTCAACCAGTTGTAGCTGTACTGGAAAACATTTATTTACTCATAGTGCCTTCTTCTAGTAAGTCAAATTTTAAACATTATAATTTAAATTACTCTTTTTTGTAGATGGAAAATCTTTATATTTTATTGTATTCAAAATATTTTGGGAATTTTTTTTGTGATTTTTAAAAATATATGCATTTGGTGCTAGGTAATTGAATTAAATTGGGTTTCACACTAAATTTTTGTATACCTGGAATTAGTGATTATTGTCTTGTATGTTTTTTGGAATGAGTACATTTAAATTTAATGTAATTAAGATTCTCCCTTTTTATGCTTCCTTTAGTAATAAAATATGATTCTTTAAAAGAAGAAAAGCAACTTTTGGAAGCAAAGCAGCAGGAACTAAAAAGAATAGAAGAAGCCAAACAAAAAGTAGCTAATCAAGGTAAAGAAAATAAAGAAGAATTGAAATAAGAAATGGAGAAAAGACCAAAATATTGATCACATTTGAATATTATTTTTCTTTGGAAGCACTGAAGTTATTTAACAAATATGAGAGAATCTTATTACATGGGGCATTTTAATGCATTTAATGTGTTCTATCATGTTTATAAAAATTTTTATCTATTAGACATTTATCTTAGGGAAAATAATATACCAAGCTTATAAGGGAAAGGTTAGTTTTTAACTACAATATTTAATTGGATCAAGTGTGTTTTCTTACCTTTCTAGCCTTTTCCTTTTTATTCTGCTTTTATCAGGTCACCTTTTGGATATGCTGCGTCCCTTTATATATTTACTAGAGGCCTGGTGCATGAAATTTGTGCACAGGTACAGTCCCTAGGCCTGGCCTGCAATCAGGGCCATCTTCCCCAGCTGCCCACAGCCAGCCCCACCCCCCGCCGCCACTCGCTCCCGGTTTCCCGCTCACTATTGGGTGACCCATGGGGGGAAGGGACCGAGAGGTCGGCTGTTCCCACCCACTCGCTGGCCCCACCCCTGCCATGGGTGGCCATCAGGTGATTGGAGCCTGCCGGCTGGGGAAAGGGACCAAGAGATGGTCAGTGCGCCTCATAGTGACTCGTCCATGTTCTGCCATTAGGGTCAATTTGCATATTACCCTTTTATTATATAGGACACTTTCCCAAATCTGTTTATTTATCCTCTGGCTTCACATCCTTTCCAATTCAACCTAGACCAAATGGTCCATTACTTCAGTTCCTTCTTTTGTTGGCAGAAGAGATGTCCTGCAGAAATCTAATTCCTTTCTACTTGTGCTGCATGCAGCATCATCAGCTATTTTTACTCAGACTCTAACTTCTCCCTCTAGTGAATCCTTCTTCTTAACATGGAGATATACTGTAGCCTTTCTTAGCTTCTAAAATAGTCATTTTCCTAACCTAGTCATGTGTTTATCTTCTCTATCCTTCATTTAAAAGTTAAGCATCTTAAAAGTAAGGTAGATATATACTGATTTCACTATCCTTGCCATACATTAATTTTTTAGAATAAAAAATATAACCCAATATTAACTTTTTACCTGTTGACAAACAGGTAAAAAATATAAAGGAGATTTAATGCAATTCCTGGCAACACTTTTTGTAATTATTTTTTCTTCTCTGTCACAGTTCTTTCATATCTTGTGTGGTCATTCATATCTACTTATTTTCTGGGTTGTTTTTTTTTTTAAATGGTAACATCTTAATGGGGATGAAATGGTTTCATGTAGTGTAGATTTGCACTTCCCTAAAAATTAGTATTTGAGCATCCTTTTATGTGCTTACTGGCCATCTCTATATCTTTGGAGAAATGTCTATTCAAGTATTTTCCCATTTTTTAATTGTGTTTTTTTGGGGGAGGGTATGTGGTCAGAGTTCTCTGTGTATTCTGAATATTAATCCCTTATTAGATATGTGATTTGCAAATTTTATTCCTTTCTGTAGGTAGCATCTTTACTCTGTTGATAGTCTACAAGGCCCCAAATTTTAAAGTTTTCATGAAGTTCATTTTGTCTGCTTTTCTTCTGTTGCCTGTGCCTTTGTTATCATATATAAGAAATTATGATCAAATCCAGTTTCCTATGTTTTCTTATAAGAATTTTATAGTTTTAGATCTTACAGTTAAATCTTTGATTTTTTTAAGTTCATTTTTATATTTTGTTAGATAAAGGTTCAACTTCATTCTCTTGCATGTGAATATCTGGATATATAGTTTTCCAAGCATCATTTCTTAAAAATACTGTTCTTTCCCATTGAATAGTCTTGGCACTTTTTTAAAAAAGTTATTTGAGGGTATGTGAAGATTTATTTCTGGGATTTTTAGTTTATTCATTGGTCAATACCACCCTGTTTTGATTACTATACTTTTGTTGTAAGTTTTGCAATTAGGAAGTGTGATTCTTTCAGCTTTGTTCTTCCTTTTCAGGTTTATTTTAATTATTTGAGATTCCATATGAATTTTACGATGGATTTTTTTTTCCTGTGCAAAAAATGTCATTGATATTTTGATACGGATTGCTTTGAATCTGTAGAGTCCTTTGGGCAATATTGATGTGTTAACAATATCAAATCTTCCAATCCATGAATATGGATGAGATGTCCTTCCACTTATGTCTTTTAAATTTTTTCCTAAGTATTTTATTTTTTTGATGCTATTATAAAGGGAATTATATTTGTAATTTACTTTAAGATTGTCCATTGATTGGAAATAGATATGCAAGTGATTTGTTTGTGCTGGCTTTGTACCTTCCTACTTTGCTGAATTAGTTTATTAGTTCTAACAATTTTTGTGTGTGGAATTATATAGGGTTTTCTTTATAAAAGATAATGTTATCTGTGAACAGAAATAATGTTATTTTTTTCCTTTCCAATTTGTATGCCATTTATTTATTTTCTCTTGAGTAATTACTCTGACTAGAATTTCCATACTATGTTGAATGGAAGTGGCAAAAGTGGGCATCCTTACCTTTTCCCTGAACTGAGAGGTAAAGCTTTCAGACTTTCACTATTGAGTATGATGTGAGTTTTCACCTGTGATCTTTATTATGTTAAATTAGTTTCCTTTTATTGCTAGTTTATTGAGTGTTTTTATTATGAAAGGGTATTGACGTTTATCAAATGTTTTTTCTTAACCAGTTGAGATGATCATTTGTTTTTTTCTTTTATTTTGTTGATATGGTATATTAAATTGATTGATTTTCATAAATAGAGCCATCCTTCCATTGCAGGAATAAATTGTATTAAATCATGGTGTGCAATCCTTATAATGGGCTTTTATTTTTTATTTGTTAACATATTGTTGAAGTATTTTGTGTCAGTATTCATTATGGATATTGATCTGTAGTTTTTTGTGGTATGTTTGTCTTGCTTGTGTGTCAGATTAATGCTGATCTCATATTGAGTTTGGAAATACTCCCCTCTCTTCAGTTTTTTGGAAGAGTTTGAAGTGGATAGATGTTCTCTTTTAAATGTTTGGTAGAGTTCACAAGTGAAGCCATGAGGTCCAGAGCTTTCTTTTGTCAAGAGATTTTTGATTACTGATTTGATCTTCTGTGAATTATCTGACTATTCAGATTTTCCGTTTCTTTGTGATTTTGCCTTGGTAGATTTTGTTTTTCTAGGAATTTGTCCATTTCATCTGGTATTACAGTTTGTTAGTAAAAATTTTTCATAGTACTATCTTATAATCATTCTTTTTATTTCTGTAGAATAAATAGAATAAGTAGTAATGTTCCCACTCTCATTTGTGACTTAAGTAATTTCAGTCTTAATCTCTTTTTTTCTTACCTATTTAGATTTTTTTTTTTTTGGAAAAGAGAGCTTTTATTGGCATTTTTAAGTGGAGGAAATAGGGGTAGTAACTAGTGGTTATTAAAGGCATATTAAAAAATTAGGAACCTCAATTTTTTTATTCTTTCTGTTCCCCTGAAAAATATTGAAACTGGAGATAGCAAATAGGTTTTAGAAAAAGAAACACCTGATGAACTTCCTTCATCATTGCTGTAAAGGAGAGAGGGTAATATCTTGTATCTTCCTACTTTGTATTCATCAGGAGAATCGTATTCAACTATTTTATACACCTAACCACAGACAACTTATGATGTTATCTCTAATTTTAAGGGAGATTCCATCTTTGCTGCTTCCTCTAGCTTTTTTCGTATAAACCTATTATAATTCTTACTTAATAATCTTAGTTGTTGTCCATATCTTTATGTACTCAGATATAATTAACAGAAGTTTATAAAATTTAATGCCAATAAATTTTGCAAGATTGGCTTTAGTTTCACTGAACAAGAAACTAGTTTGAAAACTGTACTTAGTTGCCTTTGAAAATCTCTTGGTATGGAAGATTTTTGAAAAGCAAATCTACAAATATAGATTTTTTTCTTTAACAAGGTAACATTTGTATACCTCAATATGTGGACATTTATAGAATATATTTTTCATTCAAGTTTAAAAAGGAATATTTGCAATTCTAGAAAAACTCCTGGTGGAGAAACAAGACACTTTTACAGAAAAATTAATTACTCAGATCATAAAGAATCTTCAAGTGAAAATTTCCAACATTCATATTCGTTATGAAGATGATGTAAGTATTTTAACAAATGAATCTTGTTTTTATATTTATATATATTCCACTGTTTATGGAAACCTGCTCTGTAGTAGCCCATCTATTAGATCCTGGGAAGTGAAGGAATAGGGCTGAAAATAACATAATCTTTATTTTCTATAACTATAGTTGTAATTTGCAGTCCTTCCTGCCTTGGTTACAATTCCCTAAAGTGTTCAAACATCAGATAATGAAGGAAAATTCCTATCTTAGTACCTGTGATAGGTGGGATTATGAATTTAGCTATTATATGGTTTTAAGAGACTTTAAATTATACGGTATTTATTTCCTGGAAAGAGCACCGGTCTAGGAATCAGTAGAGCAAGATTTAACTAACTGATCTCAAGTAGATCATGTATTCTCTCTAAAACACATAATGATTAGCTTCTCACAGTACTATTATGAGGGTCAATCATTTTTTGTAAGCTTTTTTTGATAAAGTGTAAAACATTATGCAGATGTATTATTTTAGAACACTAATGCATTGATGCTTAATATTTTAATTAATATGTGTCAGAAAAAAATATAGAAATAAAAGTTGTTCTGGAAAGTATTAAATGTTTTTGAATGTTTGAAATTGCATTCTGTAATGTAAATTTTGTTCAACTACTAAAAATCTGAGAAAAATGTACTGTGTTTCCTTTTTAGATCACAAATCAAGAAAACCCACTGTCATTTGGTATTTCTCTTCAAAATCTCAGCATGCAGGTACTTTGTTTAAAAATAAATTTAACCATATTTAATTGTGTAGTTAATCTACAAATTGCTATTCATTTATGCAAGCATTAGAAATAGATGTCTATATAGAATTAGTACCTATAATACATGGATTGGATTGGAACTGAGGATAGGTAATTTCACATTTGAAAAAATGGTTGATAACCAAATTCAAGTTAAAATACGAGGGCCTATTATCATTTGCTAATTATTGATATTTGATAATTTTTTAAACTTAAAATCCATCACTTGTTTTTTAAATATATTTTTTATTGATTTCAGAGAGGAAGAGAGATAGAGAGAGAGAGAGAGAGAGAGAGAGAAACATCAATGATGAGAGAGAATCATTGATCAGCTGCCTCTTGCATGCCCCACACTGGAAATCGAGCCCACAACCTGGGCATGTGCCCTGATCAGGAATTGAGCCATGAGCTCCAGGTTCATAGGTTGACGCTCAGTGCTCAACCACTGAGCCATGTTGGCCAGGCCCATTTCTGAGAAACTTTTAGAAACTTTAAGTCATGAAAAGTACAAAGAAACAAGCCACCGTGTCCTCATCATTATTAATAATGTGGAATACTGATAAAAACTCTCAGCAAAGTGGGAATAGAGGGATCATACCTCAACATAATAAAAGCCTTAAATGACAGATATACAGCCAATATCATACTCAGTGGGCAAAAACTAAAACCATTTCCCCTAATAAAAGGAACAGGATAGGGATGCCCATTTTCACCACTACTGTTTGACATAGTATTGGAAATGCTAGCCATAGCAATCAGACAAGAAGAAGAAATAAAAGGCATCCAAATTGGAAAAGAAGAAGTAAAGCTGTCATTATTTGCAGATGACATGATATTGTACATAGAAAACCCTAAAGACTCCGTAAAAAAAACCTACTAGACTTAATAAATGAATTCGGCAATGTAGCAGGATACAAAATTAACACCCAGAAGTCTATGGCATTTTTATACACCAATAATGAACTCGCAGAAAGAGAAACTAAAAAAAAAAAAATCATACTTACCATTGCAATAAAAAAGTTAAGATATCTAGGAATAAACTTAACTAAGGAGGTAAAAGACCTGTACTTGGAAAACTACAAGACATTGAAAAAGAGATAGAGGAAGACATAACCAAATGGAAGAATATACTGTGTTCATGGATTGGTAGAATCAACATCATTAAAATGTCCATACTACCCTGAGCAATTTATAGATTCAATGCAATCCCCATTAAAATACCAATGGCATATTTCACAGACCTAGAACGAACACTCCAAAAATTTACATGGAATAAAAATAGTAGCCACAGCAATCCTGAGAAAAAAGAACAAAGTTGGAGGGATCACAATACCAGATATCAAGCTATATTACAAAGCCACTGTTCTCAAAACTGCCTGGTACTGGCACAAGAACAGACTATATAGACTAATGGAACAGAACAGAGAACCCAGAAATCGACACAAGCTATTATACTCAATTAATATTTAAAAAAGGAAGCAAGAGCATACAATGGAGTCAAAACAGTCTCTTCAGTAAATGGTGTTGGGAAAATTGAGCAGATACATACAAAAAAATGAAACTAGATCACCAACTTACACATTACACAAAAATAAACTCAAAATGGATAAAGGACTTAAGTAAGATGGGAAACCATAAAAATCTTAGAAGAATCCATAGGCAGCAAAATATCAGACAAATGTCATAGCAATAGCTTTACTCTAGGACAGTGGAAACTAAGGAGAAATTAAACAAATGGGACTACATCAAAATAATCATCTGCACAGCAAAAGAAACCATCAACAAAACAGTCCACTGTATGGGAGAACATATTTACTATCTCTGATAAGGGTTTCATCTCCAAAATTTATAGGGAACTCACACAACTTAACAAAAGGAAGATAATCCAGTCAAAAAATGGGCAAAGGACCTAAATAGACCCCTTATGAAAGAGGACATACAGAAGGCCAAGAGACATGAAAACATGCTCAAAGTCACTAATCATCGGAGAGATCCAAATCAAAACGAGAATGAGATACCATCTCACACCTTTCAAAATGGCCATCATCAACAAATCAACAAACAACAAGTGCTGCTGGCAAGGATGTGGGAAAAAAGGAACCTTCATGCGTTGTTGGTGGGAATGCAGGCTGGTGCACTCACTGTGGAAAACAGTATGGAGTTTCCTCAAAAAGTGAAAAATGAAACTCCCATTTGACCCAGTAATCACACTTCTAGAAATATATCCCAAGAAATCAGAAACACCAATCAGAAAGGATATATGCCCCCCTATGTTCATGGCAGCACAATTTACAATAGCTAAAATTTGGAAACAGCCTAAGTGCCCATCAGCAGATAAGTGGATTGAAAAACTGTGGTACATCTGCACAATGGAATACTACTCCACTATTGGAAAGAAGAAACTTTTACCATTTGCAACAGCATGGATGGAATTGGAGAGCAAAATAAGCCAGTCAGAGAAAGATAAATATTACATGATCTCACTCATATGTGGGATATAATGACCAACATAAACTAATGAACAAAAATAGATCCAGAGACAACGAAACACCGAACAGACCGTCCAACCTCAGAGGGAAGGCAGGGGTGGACGGGGGATGGGGGGGGTTGGGAGGGTGCAGGGGGAGGGCGTGGGACGGTGTAAGAGATCAAGCAAAGGACTTGTATGCATGCATATTAGCCTAACCAATGGACATGGACACTGGGGCAGTGGGGGCTCGTTCTAGGGATGGGAGTGGCCAGGAAGGGGTTAGTTGGGAAAAAGGAGACATATGTAATAACTTTAAACAATAAAAATAAATAAAAAAAGATTGCTAGTGGAACATAAAAAATAGACACCAAGGGAGTTAATTTTTATAAAAAAAAATTAAAAAATGTGGCATACTTTATGTCTAATTTTTCAAATTGAGGAGTTTTACAAGTCTAGGAACACACAGAATTATGAAACATTCACTTTTAATGGAAAGAAAAATTGGTAAAATTGTCAATTTGTTTAAGTTTTAAATACTTTAAAAGAATAAACTGTTATGAATACAGTTTAAATTCCTTTGTCCTCTACTGCTATGCTTTCCTCTAGCTCCGGAGATAAACATCCTAAGTTTTTACACTTTTATATAATATAGCCATTAAAATTATATATAGTATTTGGTAGGTTTTGAAAAGTTACATAAATATTTTATGTGATTCTTCTATTAAGTTCCCCTTTTCTCCTCACAATGTGTTTAACATCTATGTTGCCACATGTAATTTATAATTCATTCCATTTAACTGCTGTATAGTATTTTCTTTACATGCTTGCTTTTGTTGTATTCATTAGCTTTTTGTGTATGACTTTTTTTTTTTTTAAAAAAAAACAACAAAAAAAAACATGGTCTACTCTAAGAAATGCCAAATGAAAAGTTACTCAGTAATGTCGGTGGGGTAAAATGTCAAATGCTCCGCTGAAAAATAAGGATGGATAATGATGGAGAATTAGCTGTTGTAATTAGCATTGTGAAGGCCATTGGTGACTGTGACAGCAGTGATTTTGACCATCACCTTTGCAGGGCCTTGGAAACTTGTTCCCCAGCCCAGACCTATTCCATTAGAAACTCAGGAATGGGCCCAGCAATCCATGTTTTAAAAAGCCCTCTATGTGATACTATTGCATAATAAAGTTTGAGAACCACTTTTCTAATCCATTTAGTTCTGTACCAAAAAAAAAAATGAAAACCATCTTTTTAAATAAGCATCTTGATTCTCCTCAGGGGCTTTTTATTGCTTTTATAATAAAGTCTATAGTTTTGCCTTCGAGTCGTTTATAATCCTTTTGTAATCTGATAGCAGGTAAGATATCTGATTTCAACTCTTTTCATTGTTTTACATTATGTTTTCAGGCCATACTGGGCCATTTTACTTCTCTGAACATGTCAGATGTTCGCATATCTTTCTAGAATGAATAATATTCCCTATTGACCTTAGAATCAGTAATTTCTATTCATATGTTATATATTAGGTTAGACATCATTTTCTCCATTTTTAAAAATAATGGTTTGAGGCTTCTACTGTATTCTCCCAGTATTGTATATTTAACCTCTGTAGTGGCACTTACTTGATTGTAATTGTTTCTTTACGTGTTTGCTTTTCAATCAATAATGAGCTCATTGAAAGCAGAGACTTGTGGTTCAGTTATTTTTTGAATGTTATGTTTTCAAATACATTTTCAAGGGGAAATTGGTGTAGGGAGTAATCGATAGGATTTATCACTCTGCCACATAGCACTTGGAAATGACACATTTATTGCCTTTCTTATTCCAGACAACTGATCAAAACTGGGCTCCATGTTTGCATGATGAAACTGAGAAACTATTTCGTAAGGTAAAGTAAATAAATACTATATTTTGTCAACTCGTTGAGTTGACAAAAGAGACTTTTAGAAAAGCTAATGTAATATATAATATGGATTTATGCAAATTGTGTTTACTTGCTTAACTCTGTTATATGACTCAATTATTTGAGGCTTCTGAAAATAGCATATGTTTATGATCTTTCAAAGAAAATGAGACAAATAATGAACTATTTATTTTTAGTTAATCCGATTGGATAACCTTTTTGCTTATTGGAATGTGAAGTCTCGGATGTTTTATCTTACTAGTTATGATGATTCATTGGTAAGTAACTTTCTTCAAATATGTGTATATACATATTTGTTGATATATTTTGCATAAAGTTTTATTCATTGTCATTTACCTAACGTACTGTAGTCAGTGGTCATTTTTTTTTCAGGCAAAATCAATTAGCATAATTTACAGAAAATAGGTGAATATATGTACCTGTATACAACCATGTATAAACACACACCTTGTTTTTTAATAATTGACATAAAATATTATATTAGTTTCAGGTGTACAACAATTCGATATTTGTATATATTACAAAATGATTTCCACAATAATTCTAGTTAGCATCTCTCACCATACACAGTTACAAAATGTTTTTTTTATGAGATGAGAAGTTGTAAGATTCCCTTAGTAGCTTTCAAATGCAATGCAGTATTATTAACTATAGTCACCATGTTGTATGTTAAATCACCATGTTGTATGTAAAATAAATACTTTATAACTAGAAGATTGTACATTTTGACTCCTATCACCCATTTTGCCACCACCCACCCCCTGCCTCTGGCAACCACCAGTCTGTTCTCTTATTTATGAGCTTGTTTGTCTGTTTTTTGTTTTTTTTTGGTTCTTTTTTTTTTTAGGTTCCACATATTAGATACAATATTTGTCTTTCTCCATCTATTTTACTTAGTGTACTGCCCTCAAAGTCTACCTGTGTTGTCTTAAATAGCAAGATTTCCTTTTTTTTTATGGCTGAATGATATTTTGTTATATATATATACACCACGTTTTCTTTATTTATTCATCTGTCGATGGATGTTTAGGTTGTTCCCATATCTTAACTCTTGTAAATAATGCTGCAGTGAACATGGATGCACATATCTGTTTGAGTTAGTGTTTTTGTTTTATTTGGTAAGTATCCAGACGTGGAATTGCTGGGTCATATGGTAGTTCTATTTTAAATTTTATGTGGACTCTCCATACTGTTTTCCATAGTGGTTGCACCCATTAACATTGCACAAGCGTTTCCTTTTTTCCAGATCTTTTCAAATACTTGTTATATCTTGTCTTTTTTATAATTCTTATTCTAACAGGTATTAGGTGATATTATATTGTCCTCTGATTTGCATTACCCTGATGACATGTGAGGTTGGATATTTTTTTATGTACCTGTTGGTCATCTGTATGTTTTCTTTGGAAAAATGTTTATTCAGAACTTCTGCTCATTTTGTAATCAGGTTGTTTATTGTTTTTACTTATGAGTTTTATAAGTTCTTTATATATTTTGGATATTGACCCCTTATCAAATATATGTATAGTAAATATTTTTTCCTATTCAGTAGATTGCTTTTTTATTTTGTTGATGGTTTCCTTTGCTGTGTAGAAGCTTTTTAGTTTGATGTAGTCTCACTTGTTTTTGCTTTCGTTGCATTTAATTTTGGTGTCAGATCCAAAAAATCATCACTAAGACCAACGTCATGGAGATTACCATGTATATTTACTTCTAGGATTTTTATGGTCTCAAGTCTTACATTCAAATTTTAATCCGTTTTGAGTTAATTTTTGTTTATGGTGTAAGATATTGGTACAATTTTATTATTTTGCATGTGTCTATTCAGTTTTCCCAAATTTAATCTTTGTTGTAAATTAATTGACCAATTGTATGGGCTTATTTCTGGGCTCCCTATTCTGTTCCACTGGTCTATGTGTCTGTGTTTATTCTAGTACTACATTGTTTTGGTTACTACAGTTTTGTAATAGAGCTTGAAATCAAGGAGTGTGATGTTTCTAGCTTTGTTCTTGTTTCTCAAGATTGCTTTGGTTATTTGGGATCTTTTGTGATTTCATACACATTTTATGATTGTGCTTTTTCTGTGAAAAATGCCATTGGAATTTGGACAGGGATTGCATTGAATCTGTAGATAGCTTTGGGTAGTATGGATTTTTTTTTTAAGCAATATTAATTCTTACAGTCCTGAGTGTGGAATATCTTTCCACTTACTTGTGTCTTCAGTTTCTTTTAGGAAATTCTTACAGTTTTCAGTGTACAGGTCTTTTACTTTCTTAGTTAAATGTATTTGTAAGTATTTTTTTCTTTTTGATTTAGTTGTAAATGGAATTATTTCCTTAATTTTGCTTTCTGATAGTTTGTTACCAGTGTATAAGAAATGCAACCGATTTCTGTATATTGATTTTTGTGTCCTGCATCTTTACGGAATTTGTGTATTCTAATATATATATATATATTATTTAAAGGACAACTGCCACATATATATATATGAAAGCCTAAGTGACCATTACAACCAGATGTCTGGCCAGTAGCTATGACACGCACTGACCAGGCTGCAGACCCTCAACGCAGGATGGTCAGTGCGCTCCCACAGCCAACCTCCTGTGGCTGGCCAACCTCCCACGGTCCCTCGCCCCTGGCCAGCCATCCTCAATTGGCCCCAATTGCCAGCCAGGCCGAGGGACCCCACCCATGCATGAATTCCTGCCCCAGGCCTATAGTGTTAAATAAAAGTAGTGACACGGACATCCTTGTCTTGTTCCCGACCTTAGAGGAAAACTCTGAACTTTTCACTGTTGAATGTTATATGAGCTGTGGTTTTGTCATATATTCCCTTTACTATGTTCAAGTGTAATTGTACCTCTATATCCACTTTGGTATAGAGAGTTTTAATCATAAATGGGTATTGAATTTTGTCATATTTTGTATATGTGCCTATATATAAACATGTTTAAACATATATCTTAATATTTCTAAGGTATTCTTTTATGAGATAATTGTCTTTAATGAACTATTATCCATACCACTTTAATATTTTCTTTTATCAAAATCCTTCTAAGTTTGAGTTATTTATTTTTTATAAATTGCTTTTAAACTTTTTCATTTGCATACAATAGGATTTTTTCAGATAAAGATATATTGTCATTAAATAAAAGCAATTTATCTTTTAATAGGACAGCTTGAGGAATGGCATTGTTGATGAAAATATTGTTCCAGAAGGTTATGATTTTGGTAAGTATGTTTCCTAAAGTAAAAATTGCAATTTTTATTTTATTTTATTAATTAATTTATTAATAAATTTTAAATGAATATTGTTGATGTAACTGTGCCTTTTCATGTTAATATCTCATGTAATTAAATGTATTTGTGATATACACACACACACACACACACACACACACATATGCAAAAGAAAACACATATATGTCATTCATTGTTGGGGAGCTTTTGGCTACATATCAAAACCAGGAAAGGAAAATGTCCAATAAGAGTGATTGTTAATAAATTGTGAGTTCTCTATTTAATAAAGCTATGTTAATTCTTTAAGACATTTTAACATGGCAAATACAATTTAATAAGGCTAGATGCTGCAGTCTATAGTGTGACCTTACTATTTTAAAAATGTGTAAATTTTTTCTTTGTTTTTTCTGATTTTAAATAGTCTGAAATGAACATGTAGTATTTTAATAATCAGAAATAAGTTATTAAAATATGCAGTGAAAAAGAGTGCTCTTTCTTCTATCCTCAAGGCACTCAATAAATATTGATTGGTGATGGATAACTCGGCTGACAGTGTTGTTAACCATAGACTATCCTTCCTGAAATTATTTCTTTTTTTGGCTTACAGACAACAATGTGAATTATAGATAGAAAAAAGATAACAGAAACTTTTTCACCAATTAAATGACAGTTCATCTGACCAAATCATAGCATTGTAGAAATATGAAACTGTAAAAGAATATATAAGACATGAAAATCAGTATTTTCAACTTGATCCTTTTAGTACTATGAAACTCTTGAAATGTAACTCAGTTTAATTTATTAAAATTTATATTATTTTCCAGTATTTCGCCCCATATCTGCTAAAGCCAAACTTCAGATGAATCGCCGATCTGATTTTGACTTTTCTGCCCCCAAGATAAAATTGGATGTTGAATTACATGACATAGCGATTGAATTTAATAAACCACAGGTGATTTTTTAAATGGTATTTTAAATTGTGAGTTATAGTTTGATAAAAATAGAACTAAGATTTTAAATTTTTTTCTTTTAAAAAATTTTTTTTGTTCAAAAATTTTTAATGTTGACATTATTCCTTTCCCCCACCTTTGCCCCCCTCCATCCTCCCCTGCCTACCTCTTCCTTGGCCTTTACCAAATTATTGTCTATGTCCATGGTATGCATATGTGTTCTTTAGCTATTACCTTCACTTTCTTTGTCCAGTCGCTCCCACCTTCCTCCCCTTGGGCAAAGGCCAGTTTGTTATATGTATTTCATATTTATGCTTCTGGTTCCCTTTTATTTGTCAATTTATTTATGTTTTTAAAAAATTCATAGTTACATGGTAAAATTTCCATTACAAAGTTTAACTTAGCTTCAATAATTGGGAAAAATCTGAAACATGTAAGAGCTTTATTTTTTTCATCCTTCAGTATTTCAGTCTTATGGAGCTTCTTGAATCAGTTGATATGATGACGCAAAATCTGCCATATAGGAAATTCAAACCTGATGTACCTGTTCACGGCCATGCCAGAGAATGGTAAAATGTCTTAAATTTTTTAGATTGAAGTATAATTGATATACAATTTTATATTAGTTTCAGGTGTACAACATGATTCAAATTATCACCCTTAGTTACCATTCCTACCATATGGAGCTACAAAATTTTTCTTGTGATAAGAACTTTTAAGATCTACTCTCTTAGCAACTTTTAAATATGCAGTGCAGTATTATTAAGTTTAGTTGCCATGCTGTACATCATATCCCCATGACTTATTTATTTTATAACTGAAAGTTTGTAACTTTTGACCCCCTTCATCCATTTTGCTCACCCCAAACTCCTGCCTCTGGCAACCACCAACCTATTTTCTATACCTATGAGCTCATTTCCTGTCACCTAAAGATTCTATATATGAGTGAAATCATATATTTTTGTCCCTTTTTTACTCACTTCACTTAGCATAATGTTCCAGGGTTCATTCATGTTGTCATAAGTGGCAAGATTTTTTTTTATGGCTAAATAATATTCCATTATTGTGTATATATTACCACATTTTCTTTATTCATTCTTTCGTCAGTGGATACTTAGGTTGTCTTCATGTCTTGGCTATTGTAGATAATGTGGCAGTGAATGTGGGGGTGCATATATCTTTTTGATGTAGTCTTTTCATTTTCTTCAGGTAAATTTCCATAAGTGGATTTGCTCAAACTAAAACTTTTTTAAAGATTTTAAAAATATATATATTTTATTGATTTTTTTACAGAGTGGAAAGGAGAGGGATAGTTAGAAACATCAATGAGAGAGAAACATCGATCAGCTGCCTCCTGCACACCCCCTAATGGGGATGTGCCCGCAACCAAGGTACATGCCCTTGACCGGAATCGAACCTGGGACCCTTGAGTCCGCAGGCGGACGCTCTATCCACTGAGCCAAACTGGTTAGGGCCTTTTTAAAAAGATTTTAAGAATATAACATAAAAGTGAATTTCTTGACTTTTTTAAGATACTCTAAAGACCAACACAAACTATAGTTTGATTTGCAATTATAAATTACTTAAGGGATTCTTTATAATGGAATTTATAACTGGAGTACTAGAATAACATTTATTCACTGTATTTTTTGAATTATTGAACCATATTCCAGTTTTTTGTCTAGCAGTGTCTTTAAAAGTTTCAAATTTTTGTATTATACACATTAAACATGTTATTAAACCTGAAAAGGTTACGGGCGTATATAAAGTACTACCCCTTTTTGAAATTCAAAGTCTTTACAGTTATTAAGCTCTTGCATAGTTTCTAGAAATTGCAATTACTCTTTCAGTTGACTATTTCAATTATTATTCATGGGACTAAAGTGCTGTTTGCCCATTAATATTTTAATAGTTTTTCTGGAGACATATTTATTGCAATAAAATTTAAGGATTTTGCTTAAAAACAAATATGATGGGAAAAAGCAGGTGCTCACATTACATACCATTTTCATATTCTTTGAATGATAGTTATGTACGCAGAAGCAATATCAATTTATTTCATACTGTTGGTTTGAGGGTGTTAAGTGTAGGGTTTTTGATTTTGTTTTTTAACTAGGTGGGCTTATGCTATACATGGTATTCTTGAAGTAAATGTTTGCCCCCACTTACGGATGTGGTCATGGAAACATATTAGCGATCATCGGCAACAAATGAAGCAATATAAAGAACTCTATAAGAAAAAACTAATAAATAAGAAGCCACCTGTTGAACTTCTCAGCTGTTTGGAGGTTTGCATTTTAAAAAATTGTTGAATATTTTGTGCCTTATAACTTCTAAGTCTTTAGGGACTTCCTCATTATTTGTTCTAATTGTGGAAATCTGTAACCAACCCAGAGGCCTCTAAAAATTAAGCATTTATATTTTCCTACGTCTTGAGAAAGTCTCCTATCTCAAAAAACATTCTCTCTCTTTTACTTACATTTTTTTCTTACTCCTGTTTAAACTCAGTTGGGTGATAGAAGCTTTGGTGTTATTCTCCTGGGAGCTTTTGGAAGATGAGATTATTCTGAATCTGGAGAGATTTGGGTTCATGCAAATAATAACTTGAAGCCTTATATCATTAAGACACTAGAGGCCTGGTGCACGAAATTCGTGCATAGAAGGGTGGTTCCCTCAGCCCAACCTGCACCCTCTCCAATTGGGGACCCCTTGGGGGATGTCCAACTGCCCGTTTAGGATATCCTAACCTGGCAGTTGGACATCCCTCTCACAATCTGGGACCACTGGCTCCTAACTGCTCACCTGCCTGCCAGCCTGATCACCCCTAACTGCCTCTGTCTGCCAGCCTGATCACCCCTAACTGCCTCTGTCTGCCAGCCTGATCACCCCTAACTGCCCTCCCCTGCTGGCCTGGTTGCCCCTAACTGCCTCTGCCTGTCTGCCTGATCGCCCCTAACTGCCCTCCTCTGCTGGCCTGATCTCGCCCCCAGTGGCCCTCCCCTGCTGGACTGATCTTGCCCTCAACTGCCCTCCCCTGCTGGCCTGATCTTGCCTCCCAACTGCCCTCCTCTGCTGGCCAATTTGGTTCTGATTGGTCAGTTTCTATGCCAGTCAGCATCAAAAGCTCTGCCTCCTAGGCAGCCATTGGCTCCCCACAGCACCCAGATTTGGTTCTGATTGGTCGGTTTTTATGCCAGTCAGCGTCAGAAGCTCTGCCTCCTAGTCAGCCATTGGTTCGTCACAGCACCCACATTTGGTTCTGATTGGTCAGTTCTTATGCCAGTCAGTGTCTCTGGGCTTATCAACGGGGCCTGATCAGAAAGGCAGGGCTGATCAGCAGCCCTGGTGGAGGCCTGGAGAGAAATGGAGGCATGGCTACTGGCCAGACTGGGAGAGAAAGAGAGAAGCAATTGCTAATCAAAAGCTGCCACAGAGGCAACGGATCAGTCCCTGCTTCTCTCTTCAGGCCTCTCTCTGGCCCTGATTCACAGCCCCCTTAGCAGTCAGTGCTGGAGCACCACGCCTGCAGTGGAAGCAGTCAGCGCTAGTTTGCCATGGCAACCCAGCGCTGACTGCAGGACTGACTTCCGGGTGGTCGAGCCTTGGTCATTACTGGTCTTTACAACCCAGGGTTTTTATATATTAAGATTTTTAACCTCAAAGGCTAAAAAGTTTTTGTACATTGATTCCAAGTTCTCTGTTGTTTCTGAAGCCTTACACATGTCACCACTGCATTTCCCCTGTGTAAACCATCTAACTGTGCATTAATCAAATACAATTTCCTATCATATACATTTTGCTTATGCTTATAGCCAAGTCTGTACTCATGTATTTCATTTGCCTTTCCTCATCTTTGCTTTTCCAGTTTTACTTATAACTCAAGTTCTGCCTCAGTCCCATCTCTTATATGAATTTTCCTGAATTTTCTGCCCAGATAGAGCTCTTTTTCTTTTAATTTCTAGTCTTTACCTGCAACTTTACCTTTAATTATTTATCTTGAGAGTTCTCTAAGTATTCGTCATCTTATCTTTTAGCATTACAGTGGTATATTCTAGAAGGAACTGTTTTACAGATGGATGAAGTACAGCTTAAGGACACTAAGAGGAGTTAACTTCTTGAAATTAATGTAACTGTTCTGATCCAATTTGCAACTCCTAAAGATTGAGTTTTATTTTTGTTTTTGAGGTAGGAGACTTTCTCAAGACCAAGACTAATATAAATGCTTAGTTTTTAGAGGTCTTTGGGTTGGTTACAGATTTCCATACTTAAGCCATTTTTCCCTTAGCCTAAATCCTCCAAGCCTGCTGGACAGTAGCACCCTAAGTTGTTTTCTAGATAATAGTGAGTCATGGTTGCTTGTCTTTGGGAAAAAAATTCTTTGCATGTGAAACTCCCAAATGTAATCATGGAAATAATGTATGGAGATGTGATGAGAGATTTAGCTTTTATCGGCTTATTTTAATAGCCATAACAGCTTTGAAAAATGTAAAATTTAAAAACAAGTTTTAAGTGTGTCTAGATCTACTTGAAGCATCTTGATGATGGCATAGGAACTGTGCACGTTATATGAAGGTTTTATAAATTGTATTTTTAGTTGAAAGTGACACTGTGTTTACCCTTACCTATAGTTAAAACGCAGATAAAAATCATTTTAAACAGTGCATGTTTGGTATCTTTTAGTATGTATCTGTAAATCTTATGGAGTTGTAACTCATATGCATGATGTAAGATTTCTTTGTTCAGAAAGTTTTTTATCATTACTAATTTCCAAGCTGACATTGTTTCTCAGAATTTAACCAGGAATATTATGTTGATGGATGATCTGTTTTCTGCTTTCTATCATATCTTTAGTATAGCAATTTGACAGGTTATATATACTAAAGTTATTTATAATTGTTTATGTAAATACATTTTCCTTTATATTTTCAGGAGTTGGAGAAGACTCTGGATGTATTTAATATAACTATAGTGAGACAACAGGCAGAAGTTGAGGTAATTCCAGATTATCTTTCAGTTAGTAAAAACAAATCTAGAGTCCATATAGATTTAACAGGTGCTGTGATATTATTAGTATTGTGCTGTAATATACTGTTTCCTAAAACAGGTTCAAATTTGCTTTTTTGTGTTTGTTATAAGAAAATTTGATTTAATGTTTTGCCACATTCATTTAAATCAGATTCTGTTGGAAAAATATTATTTCTAGGTTATTGGATTTATACTCAGAGTAAATGTGAAGATGAAAAACCAATTTGATTTTTTTTAAAATTACCTTTCCGTGTAAGACAGTGGGGTTAACTGCCTTGTAATACTAAATTCTTATGTTTGGCTAATATTGCAGTTACTTTATTCTGTTGTCAGTTTGTATAATGTTTACATTTATTTATTCAAGTAAACAGGTTTTGGAAATGTCAGGCTTATATTTCTTTAGATTGTTAAAGGATAATTTGTCATTTAATTAAAAATTTATATATTTTAGGTAAAGAAAGCTGGATACAGGATATACAAAGAAGGAACAAAAGATTCAGAGGAAAATAAAGGATGGTTTAACTGGTTGTGGAATTGGTCAGAACCAAAAACTAAAGAACAGCAGCCCGATGTTAAACCCGGAAGTATGTTCATTTTATTTTATAGTAGTGCAATTAATCATCAGGTATGGTAATGTAGTTAATCACCAGGTATGAAAATTGTTTTGCAGAAAATTCTCTCTCTAATTAAATATTATAAGTATATATGCATATGATACATACTTTATTCTTGTTATCAATTAAATTACTACTAAAACATTATAAATATATGACTAGTAAAAATTAAATAATTTTATTATTTTACTAGTGTTCACAACAGAGTTTTATGCCCAGGGATTTGGTAAATGCATATAGCACAATAACAGATAAATAAAGATTTCAAAAGTGTATAAACCATTGTAAATTTTTATTTAATTGATTTCTTGTAAAGATTTTCCTAACCAAATGCTTAAGATTAAAGCATTGAGGTCTTAGGGGCTTAGGTTTACATACTGAATCTATCACTTATTAGCACTGTGTCTCTGGTAAGTTATTTAGCTCTTTGAATCTCAGTTTTATTAATTGTAAAACTGGGGGAAATTATGATATTAGTACTGCTTACTTTTTGTGCTAGGTGTGTTGCCTAGCACAGTGCCAAATATAGTTAGCCATTTTGTAAGCTCTTGGTTGATACCAGTATTTAGAAATTTATAGTTTTGGAGAATAATCCTTCTGAAATTGCCAATGTCATTCTAACATTGTGATTATAATTTCTTAAAAGTATTATCAAAAGAGTAAAATTTACATTTAATTTATTAAAGGCATCTAAATTATGGGTTAGTTTTATCTTGTTATCAGTTAAAAACATAGAACACTTTGTTTATAATTTGTAGGTCTTGAAGAAATCTTGACACCTGAAGAAAAAACTTTACTCTATGAAGCAATTGGCTATAGTGAAACAGCAGTTGACCCAACCTTGCCAAAATCAGTAAGGTTTTGATGCCTTATATCTCACTGTTGAAAGATATTTTTAATCCTTTTGGAATTATGTTACTGACTTGTTCTGTGATTTTCTTCTGGGTCTATAAATATTGTTTTTATTTTAATTTCCAAGGTAGGGATAAATGTTGTCCCATACTTTGTAATGTTATAGGGTGATTCTTTAAGTTATAAGGGTTGCTTTTAAACTGTTTTCTGGTTTTTGGAAAGAATAAATTTTGTGAATAGGATATGAATAAGAGTGTTTGATATACATACATATGTGTGTGTATTTAATTTTATTTATCTGAATATACTCTAGTTTGAAGCCATGAAGTTGTACATGCACTTGAAAAGTATGTCTATTGTTCTAAGAGAAGAACAACAAAAACGTGAGCTGTTAAATATTGTAGTAGAAGAATTTAGCACTTGGGTTGTACAAAGACCAGGAGCACAAGCAATAAAGTAAGTATTCATTTATTTTCTTTTATCTTTTTAAAAAAATATATTTTTATTGATTTCAGACAGGAAGGGAGAGGGAGAGAGAGATAGAAACATTAATGATGAGAGAGAATCATCTTTCAGCTGCCTCCTGCATACCCCATACTGGGGATGAGCCTGCAATCTGGGCATGTGCCTGGACCCAGAATCGAACCATGATCTCCTGGTTCATAGATCGATGCTCAATCACTGAGCCATGCTGTCCCGGTTATTATCTTTTATCTGTAAGAAAAAATTCACTGTGAAATTGGAAGATAGATTACAATTTTACCGTATTTTCTAAAGAGTACTATGGCTTAATATATCCTTTTGTACTTTTAGGAACTTAGATTTTTTTCAGTAATATATATATTTTATAATTATTAAAATAATACATATTCAGTAGAACACTGTGCATGCTCAGGAAACATAGAAGGACACTAAAGGATAATACAAAAATCTCAGCCACACTATACAAAGAAGAAACAACATTAATAGTTTGGTGTTTATTTGGAAATGTATTTCACTTTTGTTTTTAAAAATGACTTTACTTCGGGGAAAAAAGGTACATCTGCAATACTTTGAACAATAAAGATTAATTAAAAAAAACAAACCAGGAACACAGACAATAGGGTGGTAAAGGCCTTGGGTGGGGGGCCGGGGGTGGGCTGGGATAGGTCAATGAGGGAAAAGGGAACATGTAATACTTTCAACAATAAAGATTTTAAAAATAATAAAAAATAGCTTTACTGAGATATAATTCACATATACAATTCATCCATTTAAAGTGTACAATTCATTTGTTTGTGACACTGTATGCCACATTACATTGTTATGTTTATCAGGTAATTCCAGAACATTTTTACACCCTAAAAAAGAAACCCTAATACTCATTAGTTGTCACTCCTCATTGCCTCCCTCCCTTGTGTCAGCAATAACTAATTTACTTTATTCCTAAGACTTTGTTTTGGGCATTTAATATGCACAGAATCATGTAATATGGCCTTTCTGTCTGTCTTTCACTTAACCATATTTCAAGGTTCATCCATGGTATAGCATTCATTTTTAATCCCTAATAGTATTCCAGTATATGGATATGCCACATTTTGTTTGTCCATTCATCAGATGATGGGTAATGGATTATTTTCACTTATTGGGTATTATGCATAATGCTGCTATGAATATTCATGGACAATATTTTGTGTCATTAAGTTTTAAATTACCTTGAGTATATACCTAGGAGTAGAATTGTCTCACATGGTAACTCTGCTTAACCTTTTGAAGAATTGCCAGACTTTTCCATTTCTACCAGTAGTGTATTAGGTTTCCAATTTATCTGTATCATTGGCAACACTAATTTTTCCTTTTGATTATAGCCATCTTAATGGGTATAAACTAGTCTCATTGGTTGGATTTGCATTTCCATTTCCCTGATTGCTAATGAAGTTGAACATCTTTTCATATGCTTAGTCACTATATTTTTTTGGAAAAATATCTTTAAGTTCTTTTGCTCATTTTCTTTTTTTTTTTAAAATTAAATCTTTATTGTTCAGATTACATTTGTTCCTCTTTTTTTCCCCCCCCATAACTCCCCTCCTCCCAGTTCCCGCCCCACCCTCCGCCCTCACTCCCCACCCACTGTCCTCATCCATAGGTGCACGATTTTTGTCCAGTCTCTTCCCGAATCTCCCACTCCCCTTTCCCCCCCAAGAATAGTCAGTCCATTCCCTTTCTATGTCCCTGATTCATTATAATCACCAGTTCATTCTGTACATCAGATTATTTATTCATTTGATTCTTAGATTCACTTGTTGATAGATGCATGTTTGCTGTTCATAATTTGTATCTTTACCTTTTTCTTCTTCTTCCTCTTCTTAAAGGATACCTTTCAGCATTTCGTATAATACTGGTTTAGTGGTGATGAACTCCTTTAGCTTTTCCTTATCTGTGAAGCTCTTTATCTGACCTTCACTTCTGAATGATAGCTTTGCTGGATAAAGTAATCTTGGTTGTAGGTTCTTGGTATTCATCACTTTGAATATTTCTTGCCATTCCCTTCTGGCCTGCAAAGTTTCTGTTGAGAAATCAGCTGACAGTCGTATGGGTATTCCCTTGTAGGTAATTGAGTCTCTTTCTCTTGCTGCTTTTAAGATTCTCTCTTTGTCTTTTGCTCTTGGCATTTTAATTATGATGTGTCTTGGTGTGGTCCTCTTTGGATTCCTTTTGTTTGGGGTTCTCTGCGCTTCTTGGACCTGTAAGTCCATTTCTTTCACCAGGTGGGGGAAGTTTTCTGTCATTATTTCTTCAAATAGGTTTTCAATATCTTGCTGTCTCTCATCTTCTGGTACCCCTATAATTCTGATGTTGGTGCGTTTGAAACTGTCCCAGAGGCTCCTTACACTATCTTTGTATTTTCGGATTCTTTTTTCATTTTGCTTTTCCGGTTGGGTGTTTTTTGCTTCTTCGCATTTCAAATCTTTGACTTGATTCTTGCGCTCCTCTGGTCTGCTGTTGGGTGTCTGTATAATATTCTTTATTTCAGTCAGTGAATGCTTAATTTCTAGTTGGTTCTTTATCACAACATCGAGGGTCTCATTAGATTTCTTGAGGCTCTCATCAAGTTTATCGGCAGTTTCTAGCAAATTATTGAAAGCCCTCAAAAGTGCGTTTTTTAGCTCTATATCCTCCATTTCTGTCATGTTTTTTTGTCTCCGCATTTTTTATGCTTTCTTGGTGCACCCCCTTGTGGTTTTGTGCGCAGTCTTGTTGTAGTTAAGCCTTAATTGTTGTAGGTGTCACTGGGAGGAATTGACCTCCAGGCCAATTGGCAGTGAGAATCAGCTGTGTCTGCAGTGGGAGAACTTCTGTGCTGAAGACACCCTTCTGGGGCAAGACTTGCTTCAGTGGGGCTTTGGTGCTCACTGAGTCTGCCCCCTGAGTGTGTTTCTTATGAATCTGAGGAGTTGTAATCTGGATGGTCCCACTCTGACTGGGTACACTGGCTCTTGGATCTAAGGAGGTGCTAATTAAGCCTCTTCCTGAGGTTACCCAGCAGGAGCTACAAAGAGATATGCAGATTCCCCTTCCTTTTTTGGGGGTTTGGGGGTGCCCAGATGAGGCCCACCTGTGAAGCAATGCAAGCTGCTGTGGGGCCTTGGGCCTTCTTTGGAAGTTCTGGGTCTGTCTGGCCCAGCTGCAATTTGTTAGGTAATTTTCAGGTTGCAAAGGACCCGGGCATTCATATGCAAAAGCCTTTGCAGCAGCCTGGATGGGGCGGGGTCTCGGAATCAACAGGGCGGAGCAAGCAGCTATGGCTGATTCTCAGCCCTGCCCTAAGGGGCCCCGCGTCTCAGTGTCCCGGTAATTGCTGCCGGCACCTCTGAGGGAAAGCCGTCCTCAAGTTCTGAGTTCTGCCCACTGCCAGACCGTCCAGTTTCTCCCCGTATGAGCCCTGGGACCCCAGAGACTTCCCGGAACCGGAGTTCAGAGCATTTGGGAGCTTGTGACTCCCTCCCGATTCAAAAAGACAGCCGCGTCCTCAGGTGCCGCCCCTTTCCCCGCGCCGGGCCTCCATACCTCTGCACTTTACTTTCGTAGCTCCTCTGAGTCTGTGTGCTCTTCTCTTTCCTTCTAGTTGTAGAATTTCCACTCAGCCAGCCTTCCTGTGGTTCTGGATGATGACCGTTCTGTCTTTTAGTTGTATTTTTGAAGTTGTTGTCGGGAGGCAGCAATTTCCGGTGTTTACCTATGCCGCCATCTTGGTTTCTCTCTGCTCATTTTCAAATTAGGTTGTCTTTATTACTGAGTTCTACGTGTTCTTTTTATATTATTTATATAAGTCTCTTATCACATAAAATATTTTCTCTTAATTTTTCCCATTCATTGTTTTCTTTTAATTTTTAATGGTAGTCTTTTAAGCACAAAGTATATCTATTGCTAATATTTATTCTTTTTTCATGCAGATTTGAGACCAGAATAGATTCCTTTCATGTTACTGGCCTACCAGATAATTCAACAAAACCCCGCCTCCTGTCCTCATTGGATAATGCTGCATCACTTTTCCAGATTACATTTGAGACAAATCCATTAGATGAAACTGTTGCTCAAAGGTGTATCATAGAAGCTGAACCTTTAGAAATAATATATGATGCAGTAAGCATTTTTTAAATTTCTAAATTTCTAAATTTTAATATATTTCAATTTGGTTTGATTTTATGCCTAATTTTAATGATACTTACTTTTCCCAGAGAACAGTGAATAGTATAGTGGAATTCTTCAGACCTCCGAAAGAGGTAAATCTAGCACAGCTCACTTCAGCGACTTTGACAAAACTTGAAGAATTTCGTGATAAGACAGCAACAGGTAAAAATGCCAGTATTACATACTGAATCTTGTACTAAACTCTTAGGCATTTAAAGCTGATTTTAGTAATGTATTAAGTTTCTTTCTAGACTAGATACAGTTTAATTGAAACTAATTTTATACTTAAATTTAAACGCAGATATAACAATTATTCCTTACACTCAGGTCAAACCTATTAACTACATTCAAGTTAATTACAAAATTTTGTTGGGATTTTTGAAATTGTGTTTGACAGAAACTGGCCTTTGAATTCTTTTATAAAATCATAGGACTTCATGCAATGGTCTTTTTGGTTTAATTACTGCCCCTTTGCCTTTCAGTTCTCTTGTGATGTTTTCTAGCCTCTACCTGTTCTGAACAAAATTTTTTATTGAAGTATAAGGTTTAACACATTAAATAAACTACATCACTTAAATTTTTCAATCCAGCTATTCAGAATTTTACATATTAGTGTGCTATTGTCATTTTTATTTTCTCAGAGTTTATGTTAAAAATATCTGATCCTCATCATAGTTCTTGTGTGGGTTTGGTTGTTGTTGTCTTTTGTGAACTAAGGTCCCTTTCTTTTTGAATATCAGATGTCCTAAACTTTATAAATTAACATTGCTTATTGATTCAAATTGATGCAATAGCTGCTTACAGAATTTCATCTCATGGGGTCATTATAATTTGATAGTTGATAGTAATTTTAGATTTAACAGCCCATGCTAGATTTGAGACCATAAAATAGATTAGTTTGGTATATAAATCACATGAAAGTGAATGAATTAAATTTATTAGAATAAAACACCTCAAGTTAATGAAATATCTGAGGAATGGAGAACTCTGCTTTGTTGCCTTTTCTGTTTTACATATGGTTTTATTGAGGTGATTTAATTATCCAGGATTTTTTCTCGTCTCAGTAATGTCATAAGTATAAAGAATTATTGTTCAGTATGGTAGATGTAGTTGTATTAAGTTCATGATTTGGAAAGAATTATATAGATTCTAATATAGGGGTTATGAATAAATGTTTCATAATACTTAATTTTTTTAGATATATTATCTCCTGAATATTACCTAAAATGTTTTTTTGGGGGGCTTAAAAACAACATTTATTTGAAGAAACATTTTAATTTTGTACTTAGTTATATTTAATTAGGAGTGTATATATTAACTAACAAATACTTTTACTTGATATTGAAAATAATTTGCTCAAGGTCATTTTAAAATGAATTCTTATTTCACATTATTTTAAGATTGTGCTATCAGTTCATTTAATAACTATTTTTTGAGTAATTTGTGAAAAATATTCATTGTGAAGATTTAATTTCTGCAGGTCTACTGTATATTATTGAAACACAGAAAGTTCTTGATCTCAGAATTAATTTGAAAGCTTCATATGTTATTATCCCACAAGATGGAATTTTCAGCCCTACGTCAAATCTGCTTCTTTTGGATCTTGGTCATTTAAAGGTATATATTAATAATATTTATCTTGGAATATGGTACTTAGGGTATTTCTTTGTTTAAAATATGTTTTGTTTTTTAAGACAGTTTGACTTCGTATATTGGTTTTTAGACTTATGAGAAATCTTTTCTGGTGAATAAAATGATTTCATTTAATTAGGTAGTTTTCCTACATTTCGAAAAGCAAAATGAACTATTGAACTCCACAGGTCAGAGGTGAACCAAAGAATTACAATTATATGTAGAATTTGAGAGTAATGCCTAAGGAGTTGATTTTCTTTTCAATTTAAGTTTATTATTGGATTAATTACAATATAGAGAGTGTGAGGGAGTTCTGGAAGTAATCACATAATCTTCATCCTTCTGAATTTTTGTATGTATATAACTTTAGATACTGATATTTTAATTTCTATTAAATAATCCTAAATTGAGAGATGGTTGCCTTGCATTTACCTAATTTACATAGTTCTATCCACTTATGTATATTTTTCTTCCTTAGTTTTTTTTTTTTTTAAATATGTTTTGATTGATTTTAGGGAGAGGGAAGAAGAGGGATAGAGAGAGAGAAACGTCGATGAGAAACATCGATTGGCTGCCTCCTGCACGCCCCGTACTGGGGATCAATCCTGCAGTCTGGACATGTGTCCTGAGCTGGAATCGAACCTGTGATCTCCTGGTGCATAGGACCATGCTCAACCACTGATCCACACAGGCTGGGCCTTCCTTAGTTTTGAATAGAGAATACTTTTTTTTTTTTTGTATTTCCAGATTTGCACTGTTCAGGGGTGGGAACCTTTTTTTTGCCAAGACCCATTTGTATATTTATAACATAATTTGTGGGCAATACAAAATTATCCACTTAAAAATTATCCTGCTATATTTGGTCAAATAGTCAATTAAGTCACCCCTAATGCCTTGACAGGGCCAGATCATATGATTTCATGGGCCTTATGTGGCTAGCGGGCTGATGTTCCCCACCCCTGGTTTATATAGAACCCCCTGACTATATACGGTTGATTAAGTTGATTAAAATAAAGTAAGATAAAAATTTAGTTCCTTAGTCACATTAGCCACATTCAAGTGTTTAATAGTCACAAGTGTCTAGTAGCTACTGTATTAAACAGCACAGATGGAGAACAATTCAATATTGTAGAAAGTTCTATTGGATAACACTGCTCTATATCATTAAATGTAGAGGAATAGCTGTAACTATTTAAAGACCCAAGAAAGATGGATAATATTAGAATGCTCTTTCTGGCTTTCTAACAAATATGTGCCTTTTCTTGACATTCTCCTTTTTTCTGTTTTATTCTTCAGTTGATAATTATATAGACAACTGCTGAATTTACAGTTATAATATTTATACAGCTAATTATTCATATTTTAATGTGGTTATGGAATTGGTTCAAGGCAGTCTGTTATAGTTGAGAGAGCATAAGGTCAACTGTAAGGATATTAATCTTGTTTTGTGATCTTAGGCAATTTGCTTAATTTTTTGCTTAAAAGTCATTACCTTTCAAAGAGAGATACTGAATTTTGATTGTGTACACATGAGCTATATAAAATCTATATGTATGTATATAGTTTTATTTAAAAACCTATATACATATATATTTGTGTATATACCAGTGTGTGTGTGTGTGTGTGTGTGTGTGTGTGTGTGTGTGTGTGTGTATGTATGTAAGATCTTGATATACTGCTGTGGAGTGATCTCCGAGATACTTATGTGAAAAAAGAAAAGTAGCCCTAACCGGTTTGGCTCAGCGGATAGAGCGTCGGCCTGCGGACTCAAGGGTCCCGGGTTTGATTCCTGTCAAGGGCATGTACCTTGGTTGCGGGCACATCCCCAGTGGGGAGTGTGCAGGAGGCAGCTGATCGATGTTTCTCTCTCATTGATGTTTCTAACTCTCTATCCCTCTCCCTTCCTCTCTTTAAAAAATCAATAAAATATATTTTAGAAAAAAGAAAAGTAGTGTGCATAGTACATCAATAAAGGGGAGATACAAATAAGATACAAATATAACTTGCTTGGGGTCACATAAATGACAGAGTTGGGAATAAAATTCAGCTGTCCTAATATTTAATCCTGGACTTTCAGTTCTTATTATAAAACTATTTAAATACCAGTCATCATGCCAAAGAAATGTTTTATAAGCCTTTTTGTTTTTAATAAAAAGGCTTCATATCAGATTTTAAAATAATTTAGTTGTATTATTCTCCAGAACTAGCTTGGTTCCCTTCTTTTAATATAAAGAGTTAGGAAATATAACAATATATAAAAATTCACTTTATATCTAACCTTCTTCTTACACGTGTCATGGATAAAGATTATTTTTTTGTTTCATTAATTCTCACCCAAGATATTTTTTTCATTCATATTTAGAGAGAGTAGAAGTAAGGGAGAGTGGAGGGAGGAGAGGGGGGAGAGAGAGAGAGAAACATTGATGTGAGAGAGAGTTGACATCCACTGGTTGCCTCCCACAGGTGCTCCAACTGGGGCTGGGATCCAACCTGCAAACCAGGTATGTGCCCTTGATGGGGAAACAAACCTGCTATCCTTCAGTTGGGTGTGCGAACACTCTACCCACTGAGCACACCGGCCTTGGCTAAAGACATTTCTAATAGCCTTATATGTCAGCTTGTGAGTTTATCCTCCCCAGTTAACTTTTTATATTATATTCTGAAAGATAAAAACCTGATCTTTTCATTTTGGAATATTTTGCACCGTCTAAACTTTTAAAATTAACTTCAAGGTGACAAGCAAAAGTCGTTCACAATTACCAGATATGAAACAAGGTGGGGCCAGACTTGAAGAGATAATGCGTAGAGCTTATGATTCCTTTGATATTCACCTTACAAGCATTCAGCTGCTTTACAGCAGAGTTGGTAAGTACACAGTGCATTATGTATTGTTCATTTTGCTGAAGTGATTAATTAGGTGTTTAGACAGTTTCTCTGAAGACCTTCATTCTAAATATGTTGGAGCTTCCATAGTTTTTTAGAAGTATGTAGTCGATAAGAGTAATATCTAAACGGAGTGATTTTACCCCGCAAAAGATACTGTCAGTGTCTGGAGACATTTTTGGTTGTAACACATGGACAGTCGGGGCACCACTAGTATTTAGTGGATGAAGGTCAGGGATGCTAGTAAACATAGAATGTAGAGGAATGTCAACAAAGACTTAATTTGGCCCAAATTCCAGTTGTGCTGATATTGACAAATCCTGATCTAGACCAGTGTTCTCCAATATTTGCATAAGATTAGAAAACATTGACACATTTTTAAAAATATTTGTATTACACAGTGGAATAATCAGAAGAGACTACTCAAGAGTGAATGCAACCAGCCTAGGCATCCCCAGCCATAAATAGCCACTGCAAGATGGAGGAGGATCCCTATCTTAAGCATAACTTACCCCATTCATTCTTTTGTACTAATCAGGAGTCTCTGATCCACCAGACCTAGTCGTCAGAGCCAGAAATTCACTTGTCAGGAGCTACTAAAGAATAGTGAAAGAGCCCTGAGAATTTGAGCCCTCTTTCCACTGTGTTATATTGCTTTTGAATTCCTTGGTGTTAGTAAACATTCAAATAATTCAACAAAGGTGGATTGGTGACTGTTTTTAGAGATCTCTCTGTGTGTATATAGTCACATTTTAATTGAGCTAACTAATGAAAGGAGAAGCAATAGAGAACCCGAAGTAATGGTTATTAAAAATGTTAGTTTATATAGGACTGGGACATTTTTGTTTTATTTGTCTGACTATATTTGCTTTAGGGTAATGAAATTGGTTTTTGTTTTTATCATATTCCAGTTGGTGTCAAAGGAGTATAGTGGGTGGCACGTGTAAATTATTTATAGAAAATTCATAAATTTTTTTCAGTAAATAAATTACTAAATTTTGGTATGTTTGGTACATGTTGGTCACTAGTTTTTGAAGCCCATTAGCTTATACTTATATTTAATATATTGAGATGCTTGTGAAAAAAAATTAAAATACATCATTATTGTCTGAAAAGTATTGGAATTCCTTAGAATGTTTTTGAGAAAAGTATTGGAATTCCTTGGAATGTTTTTGAGAAGCATTAACTATTCTTTAAAAAGTATTTTTTGAGCAAAGGTTTTTGACATTAGGTTACTTTCTGTAATTGTCATATATTCTTTTGATAAATACTGAAATACAGACTCTGAATATCATATTTTTTACCTGTAAATTGAGAAGTGAAGAAATATGTCTTTTATCTCAATATATTTAGAATTCAAAAATTGTCATAAGATCCATTTTATTACCTATCTCCAAGAATCTAATCTTTTGTTCGCTTGGTTTTTCTTGACTGAGGATTTTATCTGACTTACGGAATTATTAGGTTCAAATGAGATCATGTATGTAATGTATTTCACTGCATATCCTTTTGCTGTTTTTTTCAATATATGTACCTATGAGTATATGGAATATGCTTGTGTGTTGCTTATTAGTGGGAAGATTTTGAATGCGTTTTTAACATGACATTTATATCCTGTTTTTTCTTTCACTTACCCATAATATTTTGGGCACTTGAATCCATGACTTTTAAAAAATATGTATATTTTTATTGATTTCAGAGAGAAAGTGAGAGGGAGAGAGAGATAGAAACATCCATGATGAGAGAGAATCACTGATCAACTGCCTCCTGCATGCCCCACACTGGGGATTGAGCCCACAACCTGGGCATGTGCTCTGACCGGGAATCGAACCGTGATCTCCTGGTTCACAGGACAACGCTTAGCCACTGATCCATGCCAGCCGGGGTGGAATCCATGATTTTTATCTAATGTTCTAAGGCTACGCTGTCAGTTACTTAGCATTGCCTTATTGAAAATTTAGGCTTTTAACACTGCATGCAGTGAATGTTGCCAGACCTGCATGTAAATTTCAGCTTTTGTTACTCCCTAGCCTTTTGGCCATAAGCAAGTTATAAATTCCTCTGTGTCTCAGTTTTCTAAAATGAGATGGTTATACATCATTGTGAGAATTAAGTGAAAGTTTAAACATTGCCTAGAACGGTACCAGTTATAAATCTTGAATAAATGGCAGCTTTTGTGAGTTAATACTGAAAAACTGCGATCTTCCCTACTTTAGTCATTATTGCCTTAGAGCAGTGGTTCTCAACCTGTGGTTTGCGACCCCTTTGGCGGTCGAACAACCCTTTCATGGGTGTTGCCTAAGACCATCCTGCATATCAGATATTTACATTATGATTCATAATAGTAGCAACATTACAGTTATGAAGTAGCAACGAAAATAATTTTATGATTGGGTCACAACATGAGGAACTGTATTTAAAGGGCCAGAAGGTTGAGAACCACTGCCTTAGAGCCATGTTGGGTTATTTGGTAAGGTATCTGGCTGGTTACAGTGATTACCAGTGAATGCGCAGTAGATTTGATTAAAACTATGTTGTTGTTTCTTATAAGCATTTTTCCTATTAAAACACAGTCTTGTGAAGCAGCAAAAGTAAAATGTGAAAGGGAAAAGAATTTACCTGCCAATTGTTGTGTGTGTGTACCTGGGCATGTGGTATTAAAGATTATCCTGATGTGGGTGGGAAGGTTTCCCCATATCACGCAGTGTGTGACTATGAAGTATTAAAAATAATTTTAGGTTTAGTGTCTTTCAAATTACACATGTGTTAAATATACTGTTTTCTCTAATTAGGTGATAATTGGAAAGAAGCACGAAAACTCAATGTGTCTACACAGCATGTTTTGGTACCTTTGCACTTCAATGTGGAATTCTCTAAGGCCATGGTTTTCATGGATATAAGGATGCCTAAGTATGTATTGTTTGTTTCATGTGGTAATAGATTTTCTCAGTAATTCTGAAGCTAAGGCAATACCGTATTTCATTGATTCTCAGTCCTCAGGCTGTTGCTCTATCAACTGAGCCAAAACAGCTAAGACCAATATGTTGCCTTTTCTGATTAGCATCTTTCACTTAGTAACATGCATTTAAAGTTCTTCCATGTCTTCTCATGACTTCATAGCTCATTTCTTTTTAGTTCTGAATAATATTCCATTGTCTGATGTACCACAGTTTATCCAGTCACCTACTGACAGACATCTTGGTTGCTTCCAGGTTTTGACAATGCAGTTGGAATATAAAGTTTATGTGGATAAGCTTCATTCATATGAAATTATGAGTAAAGATGTTATAAACATTTGTGTGCTGGTTTTTGTGGGGACATTAAGTTTCAACTCCTTTGGGTATATACCAAGGAGCTCAGTAGCTGGCTCTATGGTTAAATAATGTTTACTTCTGTGAGAAGCCACCAAACTTCTTCCAAAGTGGCTGCACCTTTTTGCATTTCCAACAGCAACGAATGAGAGTTCCTGCTGTTCCACACCATTGCCATTATTTGGTATTGTCAATATTCCAGATTTTGGTCATTCTAATAAGTGCGTTGTGGTATCTCATTGTCTCTTGTAGAGCAGAAGTTTTAATTTTAATGAGGTCCAGTTTATCAATTTTTATTTTTTCATGAATTGTGCCTTTGTATAAAAAGATGTCATGGCCATGTCTGAAGTCAACTAGGTTTTCTTGGATTTATCTTTTGGAGTTCTGTCGTTTTTGTTTTACATTTAGGTCTGTAATCCATTTTGAGTTTTGTGAAGGGTTTAGGTCTGTTATCTAGATTCATTTTTCTTGCATGTAGGAGTCCAGTTATTCCACCACCATTTGTTGAAGTGAATGTCTTTGCTCCATTGTATTGCGTTTGGAGCCTGGTCCAAGATCAGTTGACTGTTTTTTTGGAAGTCTATTCCAGGGCCCTCTATTCTGGCTGAGTGATCTATTTGTTTACTCTTTCACTAGTATCAGTGTCTTATTTACTGTAGCTTTATAGTAAGTCTTGAAGTCAGGGAGTGTTCTTCTCCTTGTTCTTCTCCTCCAATATTATGTTGGCTATTCTGTTCTTTTGCATCTTCATACAAATTTTAGAATTATTTTGTTAATATTCATTAAATAAGTTGCTGGGATTTTGTTCATGATTGCATTGAATCTACAGATCAATTTGGGAAGAACTGACATTTTGACAATATTGAGTCTTCCTACTTATAAAATGGAGTGTCTGTATTTATGTAGTTCTCTGATTTCATTCTTCAGAGTTCTACAGTTTTTCTCTGTAGATCTTGTATATATCTTGTTAAATTTATACCTGAGTATTTCTGTTAGGGGCACTAATATAAATAATATTGTGTTTTTAATTTAAAATTCCACTTTTTTGTTGGTTTATAGGAAAGGGATTGACTATTGTATGTTAAGTTTGTATCTTGCAACCTTACAATAATGGCTATTAGTTCCATGGCTATTAGTTTTTTGTTTTGTTTTATTTAATTTTGCTTTTGTTTTATTATTTGGGTTTTCTACATAGGCCACGTTTCATCATTGAACAACAGTTTTATGTTTTCTTTTCCAATCTATATGGCTTTTATTTCCTTTTCTTGCTTTATTGCATTGGCTAGGTCTTTCAGTACCATCTTGAAAAGGAGTGATGAGGGAGATATCTTTGCTTTATACCTAATCTTAGTTGGAAAACTGAGTTTCTTCACTACTAAGTATAATGTTAACTGATGATTTTTCCAGTTGAGGGAATTCTCCTTTAGTCTAGTTGACTGAGAGTTCTTTTTTTTTTTTTTATGAATGTATGTTGGATTTTGTCACATGTATCTATTTATATGATCATGTAATTTTTCCTTTTCAGTCAGGTCCGATTTTTAAAATTGGTTTTAGATGTATAATCTCTTAGACAAGTTATTTGAACTTGCTATAAAGCCTTAGTTTCCTGATAGGAACTATATACATATGGGAACTTTATAAGAAATAGGGAACAGAAATAAGTTGACTCCCTTTTGGGTTGTGAGACTATTTAGCATAATGCATATCAAGTGCTTTACTTAATGCCTATTATGTAATTAACACTTGATAAATAGTCATTGTTAACTGTCCTTGGCAAATAATAAAGAGATAATAAACATAATAACATTAAAAAATAAGCTTCTGAAAAAAATGAGATTATTTTATCTAATGAGACTGGTCAATAGGTCAAATGTAAATTTTAGTGGAGATTATGGGATAGTTTGTCCATGGACTGTGGATAATTTTTAGTGGTAAAATCACATTTGATTATTTTTGGATAATTTAAGGGAAACAGTCTCATCCTTTTAATCAATTCACTTAAATCAGAATGAAAATTGCTTTATAGTGATTCCTCTCTTTTTGAAATAGATTCAAGATTTTTGGAAAGTTACCACTGATTTCTTTGCGAATCTCAGATAAAAAACTGCAAGGAATTTTGGAATTGATTGAAAGCATTCCAAAACCCACACCTGCAACTGAAGTACATGCCCCTGTCAAGCCATTTCAGGTAATGTTATTTACAAAATTAACAAAAGCAAAAATTAATAAGAATTCACAAATAGTATTTTAACAACCCCAGAAATTTAGGGTAAAAACAACTCAATTCATTATGAATAGACCTTTAAAAATTACTACATTTTAAAAGAGCAAATGATGAAGTAAAAAATGCATATCATAAAGAAAAGTGATGTCTACC
Source organism: Myotis lucifugus (assembly GCF_000147115.1). Taxonomy (NCBI): domain Eukaryota; kingdom Metazoa; phylum Chordata; class Mammalia; order Chiroptera; family Vespertilionidae; genus Myotis; species Myotis lucifugus. The sequence continues at coordinate 5,588,501 of NW_005871079.1, forward strand.
TATCTTCACTTTTCCAGCCTCTAATTTTTCTCCTCAGTGATAACACTATTAACCATTGCATCTCTAGTTTTCTTAAAATGTTTATGGCATATGCTAGTACACACACATACAAACATATGCACCTGTGTGTATGTGCACATACAAGTATATATATTGTGTTCTTAAAATTTACGTAAGTGGGAGCATACTTACTGTTCTGAATCTGTATTCTTTAATCATAATTATCTATGTTACACACCTTAAAGATATTTTCGTGTTAGCACAGATCTACCTTATTCTTTTTTATGGTGATATACAGGATGGGGCAAAAGTAGATTTACAGTTGTGAGCACAGAGTTTATTTTGGTATTTTCCATATGAACCTACTTTTCCCCAGCCTGTAGTATTGAATTATGTGAGTATACTATCCTTTAACTAACATAATCCGTTTTGATGGGCATTCGTATTGTTATGAATGTTCATAGTTATAAAAAAATGGTTTTGAACTTCCTTATTCATATATTTGGGTATATTTTTAATTATTATATAAATTCCTAGAAGTAGAATTGTTGAGTAAAAAACTATAAATTTTATAATTTAATGAACTTTGCCAAATTTCTTTTCTAATTTGAGTACTAATTTATAGTCCCACCAATAGTAAATAGTAAATATTTATCCATTCTCATTAATCTTGACTATTAACAAATGTTAAATTCTATTAAATGAAAAAATGTTATCTTGTGGTTTTGATTCGAATTTCTTTATAAATAATATGGAACCTATTTTCATAAGTGTATTGGGTATATGCATTTCTAATTTTGAAAACAGCTGTTTATGTCTTTTGTTGAGTTACGGTTTGCTAGCTAAGGAAATTAGCACTTTTAAAAAAAATTTGTTATTTTTTAAAATCTGATACATTTATTTTTGCCATGCCAAATTTTTTATATTTTATGTAGTCAAAGTTACTAGATTTTTCCTTAATGATTTCTGGGTTTTATATTATATGCTTTACCTCTCCTTACAAATGAATTTCAAAAAGAAAATATCTATTCCCCTTTTTCTCTTTTTAACATTCTGATAATTTTAGGTTTAACATTTTACTTTTAAAATAATTTCAAACTTATAGAAATCTTGTAAAAATAGTGTAAAGAAGTTTTTTTCTCAAACCATTTGAGAGTAAGTTACTGATATGTTGTACCATTACACTAAACACTTTAGTGTGTTGCTATATTTTTTCATAGTCTGTTGCTGAGCTTATTTATTTTTTAAGAGCAGAGGTTTTAAATTTGATGAAACTTAATTTATACTATATATATATATATATATATATATATATATATATATATATATTTAATGGACGAAGCTTTTTATCTCATCTGAAACCTTTGCCTAACATGTGGTCAAAAAGTCCTTTAATTGTCATTCTATTACTTTTTGTCCTTCATGGTTTCTGACAAGAAATCTGTTAATTTAACGATACCTAGTATAAGGAGACTGGCTTCTTCTCTCTTTGAGTGTCATTTAACTGATTATGTTTTGGTATGGGTCTATTTGAGTGTATGTTACTTTGATTTTAGTAAACTTGTATTTTTTTAGATTCATGTATTTTATCACATTTGGCTGTTATTTTTTGACTATTATTTTTGAAGACTTTTCTTCTGTCCCATTTCTGTTCTGCTGGGATTTTCATATTGCATATATTTACTCCATGGTGTCCCACAGGTCTCATAGGCTTTGTTCACTTTTCTTTATTCCTTCTTGTCAATTTTGATTGACCTGTCTTAATTTTCTGATTCTTTCTTCTGCTAGCTCAAATATCTTATTGAAATTCTCGAATGCATTTTTTTAGTTATTGTACTTTTCACATCTAGAATTTTTGTTTCATTTCTTTTTATAATTCCTATCTTCTTATTGATATTTTCTACTTATTGTGACCTCACTATTTTATTTTTCTTTAGTTCTTCACAGTTCTTTCTAGCTGAGAGTATTTAAGACAGTTTAAAGTTTTTGCAGTTAAGTCCAATACCTGTAATTTCTCTTACACTGTTTTCTGCCTTTTTTTTTTTTTTTACTGTGCATGGGTCATACTTTCTTATTTCTTTGCATGCATTATTGTATGGTAACCTGACAAAGGAATTAGGAGAAAAGAAAGCTCAGCTTAATGCCTCCTTAACACAGATGTAAAAATCCTTAACAAATAGTACAACCAAATATTTTGATATGTAAAAAGTATATCATACTATAACCAAACACATTTATTCTAAGAAAGCAAATATGGTTCACCAGTCTGTGTTATTAACCACATTCATAGAGTAAAGGAGAAAAAATATCTGATCATCTCAGTAGAAGAAGAAAAAGTATTGACAGAATCCAACAATCATTCATGCTAAAGACTGTTAACAAACTGAGGGGGAAAAGTAGCATCCACTACCTGGTAAAGAACATCTTGGATAAAAACCTATAGCTGATATCATTCTTAATTTGAAAAACACTAAATGCTTTCCATATCATCTTTTCATAAGATCAAGAATAGTGCAAGAATATCTTTTCTCACCACTTCTATTTAGACCAGCCGTGGGCAAACTACAGCCTGCGGGCCGGATCCAGCCCGTTTGAAATGAATAAAACTAAAAAAAAAAAAAAAGACCGTACCCTTTTATGTAATGATGTTTACTTTGAATTTATATTAGTTCACACAAACACTCCATCCATGCTTTTGTTCCGGCCCTCCGGTCCTGTTTAAGAACCCATTGTGGCCCGCGAGTCAAAAAGTTTGCCCACCCCTGATTTAGACTTATATACTGAAGGTTTTAGCCTCTGCAGTAGTCAAGAAGAATAAAGACAGGATGGAAACAGAAAATAAAAACTATCTTTATTTGCAGATTATATGATCTTTTATGTACAAAGTTCTAAGGAATGTGGAAAAATACTGCTAGAAAAGTAAGCAGGTTTCAGCATACATTATCAATGTAAATAGTTGTTTCTAAAAATGAAAATAAGAAAAAATTCCACTTATAATAGCATTAAAAGAAGTTAAAATACATAGGAAAAAATTAACAAACTACAAATCTTATATACTTACAACTATAAGACATTTCTGAAAAAAAAATTTAAATAAGACCTAAATAGATGGAATGATATACATAATCAAGCAAGGTTGGAAGATTGACTTAATTAACATGACAGTTTTCACCAAACTCCATAGGTTTCTTATAATGAAAATACCAAAAGACTTTTCTTCTGGAAACTACCAAGCATCTATAAAGTACATATGGTAATGCAAAAGATGCATATTAGCCAAAACAATTTTGAATAAAAATAATGTTGGAGAATATCCAATACTTGATGTTAAGGTTTATTTTATAGCTACGTTATTCAAGAAAGTGCTGTAGTGGCATAAGAGTCTATCTGTCTATCTGTATAAAAGCCTAGGTGACCATTAGGACAGAATGACCGGAATGACCGGTCACTGTGATGCGTACTTACCACCAGGAGGCAGACTCTCAACGCAGGAGCTGCCCCCCAGCCCACAGGCCCCAATAGCTGATGGGGCCTGGAGGTTAACCTCCTGGTCTCTACCCTGGCCAGAAGGCCCTAATCACCTGATCGAGACCAGACAGCCAATCTCCCAGTCCCTCCCCTCGGCTGGCAGGTCCTGATCACCCTATCAGGGCCGGGCCCCAGGCTGGGATGGGGAACCGGGAGTGGGTGGCGGCAGATGCGGGTGGCGAGGGAAGGAGGAGGGGGGAGGCGGGGAACCGCGCAGTGGTGGTGTGTGGGCAGTGAGGGAAGGAGGAGGCGGGGAGGCAGGGAACTTGAATGGCCCTGAATGCCAGTCAGGCCTAGGGACCCCACCCATGCAGGAATTTTGTGCACTGGGCCTCTAGTAGACATATAAGTAAATAAGGTAAAATAGAGTCCAGAAATAAATTTACAGAGTAATATATGGTTAATATATATTTGTTTTCTTACAAAGTTAAGTCCAGTTAAATAGGGGGAAGAATAGTCCTTACAACAAATGGTTCTGAAATAACTATTTTGTGTGTGTGTGTGGGGGGGTGAGTGGGGGGGAGGGTCAACATTTACCCTTAAATGGTAAATGAAATTTAACTTAAAATAGAACATAGACCTAAATGTAAATGGCTAAGGGTATAAAGTTTCTTTAACAAAAAAATGTAAGAGAAAAATCTTTGAGTCCTTGTGGTAAGTAAAGATATCTTGGGTTTTAAAAAATGCAAATATGGAAGAAGAAAAAAATTACAGTTCATAAAATTAAAATTTTCTGATTTTTGAAAGAAACTTAAAAATGAAAAAGGCAAACTGATCAATTGGGAAAAAATGTTTGCAACACATAACTTAAAAGACTTATCCAACATGTATAAGGAAGCCAACAGCCAAATAAGAAATGAGCAGACAGACACATGACTAGGTGTGCCTTTGTTACTCATCAGGAAAATGCAAAATAAAACAATTCTTTTATGACATTAGTTGTCAAAAATTTTAGTACATTAAAAATTAAAATTAGGGCATCATAGTCATTACCTTTTGGAAGTATGTGTAATGATTCTGGAGAGCATGAGGGAGCTTCTGAGTTGCTGGTAATGTTCTGGATCTGGATTTTGGGTGCATGAGTGTGTTTACTTCTTGAAAATTTATTGAATTTTATACTTAGAGTTACGTACTCCTATGTAGTAGTTTACATTTTAATAAAAATGTTTTCCCAAAATGAAAAGGATTCCAGAGAAGGGACAAACACAAAATAACCCATGAACCTATATTATGATGTGTAACTATTGTGAAAATTGTCATTAAAACTAGGATGAAATTGGCAGTGACATTGGCAGTATTTAAAATGTTTGAAAATGTTAAGCATTTGTGAGGTTATGGAGCCATATAAATTTTAATCTGCTGCTGATGGTAGTGTAATCTGGACAAAGAATTAATGGTGTATTCATCAATGGGATATAGTATAGCAATAAGAATGAGGAATTCAATATAGATAAAATTAGAGATTATTTTGTAGAGTAATGCACAGGAAAATATGTGCAATATTTTCTTCTTCTGCAGTATAGAAAGATGCAGAGGTAATATTTAGAAAATCATTCATAGGTTAAAAAACACATAAGCTAAATAAAAGCAAGATCATGATCAGTGGTAGGGAATGTGATCAAGGAGGAGCACATCAAGTGCTCCTAGGTGAGGTATGGTATTGTTTTGTTTCTTGGCCTGGGTAGGAAGATTCAGGAGTGTCTTTTATTATGATTTTTAAGCTGTATTACATGTTTTTGTATGCTATATTTCAGAGAACAGTAAAGATATTTACTGAAATATCTTTTAAAAGTTACAACTGCAATTCCTCAACTAGTGAGGCTTTAAATATTGAGATTTTTGTTTGTTTCTCATGGATGTCATGAAGGTGGCTTCCTTATTTTGTAAGATGTTAAGTTTAGATATATCTAAGATCTCTTTCTACTCAAAGCCTCTGAACAAAAAAAATTAAAATAGTTCTGCAGTTTATATTTAGCTCTGATATTGTAAAAACACTTCTTTAAATATACATTTTATAATTTAATTGTCTAATTCAGACTGGATTTCTGTTTCTTTTTGGGGGGGCATCACAATTGTCTTAGAACTCTGAATAAAAAATCTTTGTGCTAATAAACAATGAATTTCTTTTCTTTCAGATGCAAAGGTCCACTTCTTTGGGAGCACCACAGATTTCACAGAAAGTGATTCCTCTCTTGGAACTTGCAGGTGTTGAATATGGTAAAATGAAAACCGCTTTAGGAAATTTTCCTTATTATAAATATCTTTACGGGAATAATTTTTATTTTGAAACCATATAAAAATTTCAAGGAATAGCAGACATTTGTATGTTTTCCAGAAATTTTACTAAAATTTCTTTAAAACAGTATAATTTGGATGTTCCTTAAAGTTACTCTTCCAGTGGGAATTTTGGTACATAAAAGTTGACCTCAATTGCAAGGACCACTGGTAATTAAATTATCTTAATTCTGCTGTGAGCTAAGAGATCCCATGAAACTTTGTAGATGTCTAATTCATAATGTGTTACTTAATTATGTGGAGAATTTTGTTATTATAAGTTTTTAGATGTTGTATTTTCCTTTTTTATTAAAGGAATAAAATCAAGTCTTAATATATACTTACACATGAAAAGTGCTAAATATTTTGACATAAAAAAACTGCTTTTTCTTGGCTACATTGGAAATAAAAATAAATGTATTTTTCAGTTTTTAAGACTTTTGAAATTGCTAAGTGTTAAATAACAGAAATTGCTATATTGATTCTCAGGTTTCTAGAGCATGTTTTCTTTTGTGTGTGGTGACAAGGAGGGAAGGGTAGGGAGGGGAGAGGAGGGGAGGGGATGTTTGTGAGATTATCTACTCTAAATTCAGTCGTAGGTTATTAGGGATATACTTTAGCTGGTTTTAGCTTCCTTTAAACTTTCTTTTAATGGTTTTACTAGTTTTTGAGTTCTTTTTCAATAACAAATTCTAAAAATTTATAATCATATATATATGTATGTGTGTGTGTGTATGTGTGTGTGTGTGTGTGTGTGTTATATCCTATATAATAAAAGAGAAACATGCAAATTAACCATCCCTCTGCTACACTCAAGCCATACCCAAAAGCCATGCCCACCAGCCAATCAGGAGGGAGTATGCAAATTAACCCAACTAAGATGGCGGTGGCCACAGACCTGGAGCAAGCAGGAGGCTTGGGTTGCCCCCGGCAATGGAGGAAGCCAAGCTTCCTGCCTGCCCTGGCCGGACCTGGGTTCCGCTCAAGGCTACAAAGTTTCAATTATAGAAGATAAATAAATCCCAGAAAAGAAAAAAAAAAAAAGGAGAGGCTGGGAGCTTGGGTCGCCGGGGGGCTTGGCCAGCCTGAAAACAGCCATCAGCCTCTCACCCAGGCTGGCCACACCCCATGGGGTGAGGGTCCCTGCTGGGGGGCTTGGCCAGCCTGGGTGTGGCCAGCCTCACTCAGGCTGGCCAAGCACCCCAGCGGGACCCCCACCCTGATCCGGAACACCCTTCAGGGCAAACCAGCCGGCCCCCACCCATGCACCAGGCCTCTATCCTATATAATAAAAGGATAATATGCAAATTGACCCTGACAGCAGAACAACTGGGAATGACTGGTTACTATGACACACACTGACCACCAGGGGGCAGACGCTCAATGCAGGAGTTGCCCCCTGGTGGTCAGTGTGCTCCCACAGGGGGAGCTCTGCTCAGCCACAAGCTAGGCTGAAGGCTACCAGCACAGCGGTGGTTGCAGGAGCCTCTTCCGCCTCCTCAACAGCACTAAGGATGTCTAACTGCAGCTTAGGCCTGCTCCCCGCTGGCAAGGGGACATCCCCCGAGGGCTCCCGGGTTGTCAGAGGGATGTCTGACTGCCAGCTTAGGCCTGATCCCCTGGGGAGCGGGACTAAGCCAGCAGGTGGACATCCCCCGAGGGCTCCCAGACTGCGAGAGGGCACAGGCCGGGCTGAGGTACCCCTACCCCCCTCAGTGCACAAATTTTTGTGCACCGGGCCTCTAGTCCTATATAATAAAACCCTAATATGCAAATCGACTGAACGGCAGTACGACCAGTCGCTATGATGTGCACTGACCACTAGAGGGCAGACGCTCAACACAGAAGCTGCCCCCTGGTGGTCAGTGTGCTCCCACAGGAGGAGCACTGCTCAGCCAGAAGCCTTGAGCCTGGCTCACGGCTGGCCAGCACAGTGGCGATGGCGGAAGCTTCTCCCGCCTCCTCAGCAGAGCTAAAGAACCCTTTGGGGGATGTCCAGCTGCCGGCATGTAGTACTGGGCCTCTAGTGTGTGTGTGTGTGTGTGTGTGTGTGTGTGTGTGTGTGTGTATGTATGACATAGTATTCCATCTCAGTTTATTCATTCAAACTTCCAGACCTGCCTTCTGCTTTTAATATTGCAGAGTTTGTAACTAAGTCCTTTTTTGATCTCCAGGTAGAATGAGCATGTTAGTGTGTTCCTCTGCATATTCATAATGTGGTAATTATTCACATTGTCATTTGCTATAAAATTTAACCAGTTTTAGATAGACCAATGATTTTAAAAGGTGATGTTCATTAAGGTAAACATTGCATTTTATAATTTTCAATACTTTCTTGTCATCAAGAGTGTTATTTGTTCAGATATAATCTCTGTATTTTTAAGATTTCTTTTTTTATCTTTATATTAATAAAAAAAAGACCCTAGTGTGTTAGTGTTCATATTTACTTTAGAAAAATTATAAATGTGTTATTAAGTAAAGCATTGGTTATTGACTTAAACAATGTTCTCTGATATTTAGAGTCAGAGGAGGAATTTTATGATGCGCCATGTAGTCCCGTGGAAGAATATTTTCAGTCAACAGGTAGCATTAAAAGTTATCAACAAAATAGGATTCCAGAGCTGGATTGTTCAAAAAATATGATTCAGTATAAAATAAGATTTGAAGTGCCAGAGGTATGTACCATTGTAAAATTAATATTTGTTTCTTATTTCTATTCACAACTTATTTATATAGTGTTATTACTAATAGGTACTGTTGCTTTCATTCTGTTTAAGCTGAATCCAGATGTTATTCTGTTGTCCTTCTTTCCTTTTTTTTGTGTGTATATTGTATGTTTGTGTGCTTATAAAATCTTTCCTAAATTTTAAATACATATTTATGTCATATGCATACCTCATAAATCCATATGTAACCATCATCTACATAAGCAGTTGTTTGATTTAAATAATGATCGTTTCTTTTTTCTTCTCCAGGTATCGATTCAATTTTATCACCTTGTTGAAGATTGTGAACTACCTGTGGTAGAAATTGTTGTCTTAGGATTGGGCACGGAAGTAGAACTTCGAACATTTGATTTGAAAGCCAATGCCTTTTTGAAAGAATTCTGCTTAAAATGCCCAGAATACTTGGGTAAGAATCTCTGTTTTAAAATAAGTAATTTTACTATTTGACTACCTACTGTGGAGTTTTTAATACTCTAGGCATTAAATAAGTATATTTGCTAAAACATTCTCAAAAAAATATTATATTATGAATTAGTATATATCTACTTATATAAAAACCCTGGTTGTTACATCACGACCTGAGGTGCGACCAACTGGAAGGAAGTCAGCCCTGCAGGGGTTGTTTTGGAAACGGCTGTACCCTCCCCCGAGCTGTTTCCCCGAGCTGTTTCGGTAAGGGTGAGGTTTGAGGCAGGAACCCGCCCTTGGAGCTTGGAGGCATATCTTTATAAAGTGAGCCGCGCCAGCACGGCCAAGAGTGAGCCTGAATGGGGGCGGCTGAAAGGCTTAGAAAAGACAGACAAGAGAATGAAAGCTGAGTCTCGGTGGGACGTGCTTCTCTGAGAGACAGTGACCACGCCCACAGCCATGTCTTTATTTTATAGCAGATGCCACGAGGCAAAGTAAGGGCATGACCAAGATGTTTACAACATTCTCCTGGGTTTCAATCCTACTCAACTACATGCACCTGAACTCTATCAAGCCTACATCACTCAGGCACGTGGGGCCATGTGTTTGGACTATAAGTTCAAGCTTACAACTATAGCTGTTGGCTATAATTGTGCTGGGAGGGCCCTGCCCTCCAAGCTGGGTCTTGCATGTGGCAATGAGAGTACTGTGCTCTTTCATCAGCCCAAGGTTTGAACCTGTCCAAAACACTGTAGCGGCTCCCCACAATAAAGTTTTAATACGTTATATTAGAGGTTGTGGTGGTACTGTTTTACCCACAGCATCTACAGGAATTGCTGCAAATTTACTTCTCGGTGGAAGAACCTTTCATTCCCAATATAAATGACCAATTCCATTAAATGAAACTTCAATTTCTAGACTCAATACAAACAGTGAAGTTGCTAAAACTATTAAAAAGGCCCAACTTCTCATTATTGATGAATGCATCATGGCATCCAGTCATGCTATAAATGCCATAGACAGATTACTAAGAGAAATTATGAATTTGAATGTTGTATTTGGTGGGAAAGTTCTTCTTGGAGGGGATTTTTGACAATGTCTCAGTATTGTACCACATGCTATGGGATCGGCCATAGTACAAATGAGTTTAAAGTACTGTAATGTTTGGGGATGTTTGAGAAAGTTGTCTCTTACAACAAATATGAGATCAGAGGACTCTGCTTATAGTGAATAGTTAGTAAAACTTGGAGATGGCAAAGTTGATAGCAGTTTTCATTTAGGAATGGTTATTATTGAAATCCCCTGTGAAATGATTTGTAATGGATCTATTATTGAAGCTACCTTTGGAAATAGTATATCTATAGATAATATTAAAAATATATTTAAACATGCAATTCTTTGTCCAAAAAAATGAGCACGTTCAAAAATTAAATGAAGACATTTTGGATATACTCGATGGAAATTTTCACACATATTTGAGTGATGATTCCATTGATTCAACAGATGATGCTGAAAAGGAAAATTTTGCCATCTAATTTCTAAATAGTATTACTCCTTTGGGAATGCTGTGTCATAAGTTAAAATTGAAAGTGGTGCAATCATCATGCTATTGAGAAATCTCAATAGTAAATGGGGTCTTTGTAATGGTACCAGATTTATTATCAAAAGATTACGACCTAACATTATCGAAGCTGAAGTATTAACAGGATCTGCAGGGGAGAGGTTGTTCTGATTCCAAGAATTGATTTGTCCCCATCTCACACTGGCCTCCCATTTAAATTAATTCGACGACAGTTTCCTGTGATGCCAGCATTTGCGATGATTATTAATAAATCACAAGGACAAACTCTAGACAGAGTAGGAATATTCCTACCAGAACCCGTTTTCGCACATGGTCAGTTATATGTTGCTTTCTCTTGAGTTTGAAGAGCATGTGACGTTACAGTTAAAGTTCTAATTACTTCATCACAAGGGAAATTAGTCAAGCACTCTGAAAGTGTTTTCACTCTTAATGTGGTGTACAAGGAGATATTAGAATAAGTTGAATCACTTTATCAGTCATTGTTTGCATCACTGTTGTTTTTATATCATGTTTTTGTTGTTTTTATATCATGTTTTTGTTGTTTTCATATATTTTTGTCATTTTTATATCATGCCTCTGTTGCTGTTATATCCTTTTGTTACTGTTTATTAATAAATTTATATATTATTTTCATATACATTTTACTAATTTCCTTTCATCTCTCACTTCTATTATAGAGAAAGGGCAAATAGCAATATTAAAATATTTCTGCTAAGTAAATACCTTTTAATGTGCATGAATTTCGTGCACCACGCTACTAGTATATATATAATCTTTTATCTTACACTTGGGAATCTAGGTAGACCAGATAGAAAAAGAAGATAATTTTTTATTATTATGGACAATAAAATAGTCATGGTTAAATTTTATTTATTTATTTATTTAAAATATATTTTTTATTGACCTTTTACAGAGAGGAAGGGAGAGGGCTAGAGAGTCAGAAACATCGATGAGAGATAAACATCGATCAGCTGCCTCCTGCACACCCCCTACTGGAGATGTGCCCACATCCGAGGTACATGCCCTTGACTGGAATCATACCTTGGACCCTTCAGTCCGCAGGCTGATGCTCTATCCACCGAGCCAAACCAGTTAGGGCAGTCATGGTTAAATTTTAAATCTATTTAACTTAAGCCTTCAACACTGAATTTGTTTCCTATCCTATATAATAAAACACTAATATGCAAATCGACTGAACAGCAGAATGACTGGTCACTATGATGTGCACTGACCACCAGGGGGCACACACTCAATGTAGGAACTCATCCCTAGTGGTCAGTGCGCTTCTGCAGGGGGAGCGCCACTCAGCCAGAAGCCGGACTCACGGTGAGCACAATGGTGGTGACAGGAGCCTCTCCCGCCTCCACAGCTGCGCTAAGGAGCAGCAAGCCTGGCTTCTGGCTGAGCGGCACTCCATGTGGGAGCGCCGCTCAGCCAGAAGCCGGGCTCACGGCTGGCAAGTGCAGTGGTGGTGGTGGGAGCCTCTCTCACCTCTGCTGCAGGCGGGCAGTAAGGAGCAAGGGGTCCCAGACTGCGAGAGTCCTGGACTGTGAGAGGGAGTCTGAGTGCCGGCTTAGGCCCGATCCCTGTGCACTGGGCGTCTAGTTGATACTATAACATATTACCACAAACTCAGTGTCTTAAAACAATACAAATTTATTATCTTAAATATCTTTAGATCAGAAGCCTGACGTAAGTCTCAACAAGCTTAAATCAAGGTGTCAAAAGTAATTTCTTTTTTGGAGCCTCTAGGGCAAGGGTAGGGAACCCTTTATCTGCAAAGGGCCATTTGGATATTTATAACATCACTAGAGGCCCAGTGCATGAAATTCGTGCACTGGTAGGGTCCCTAGTGGCTAGTGGGAGCTGGCCGGGGTACTCCCTTTCTTCCCCTGGCTGCCCCAAACCATGACCTCCTGTTCATAGGTTGCCGTTCAACCACTGAGCAACACCAGTCGGGCTATTTTCTGTTTCTTGATGATTTAGATTTGGAAGATTGTATATTTCTGGGAATTTATCCATTTCTTCTAGGTGTCCAGTTTGGTGGTGTATAATTTTTCATGAATACGAAGTCTCATGATCCTGTGTATTTATGAGCTATCTCTTATAATGTCTCTTTTATTTTATTTAAGTTCTCTCTTCTTGGTGAATCTAGCTAAAGGTTTGCCAATTTAATCTATTTAAATTTGGAGGATTCTGTGGAATATGTTGCATTTTTTCCTCAAGAGTAGTATGATTGTTTTAATCCTTCCTTCCAGAATCTAGATGTTAATTTCTTACAGCATAAGTAATTTGGTGATGATAATTTTATGGGATTTATATATAATACTCTTTTCTAGCAGGTTCCCACTTAATAGATTTTGAATAGAAGCAATAATACAACTAGTAATATCTGATTATATGGTATAGGGTTTATTTTAATCTATATTAATATACAGGAAAACTTAGTTTTTCATAACACCCTAGTTGATTTCTTCTCAACAATTAGGTTTTCCGGGAGTCTGATAATTTTTTTTGAATCTATTTCAGTAGCTTAGGACCAGAATTCTCTTCATATCTTTTTCATTGTTCGTATTAGCCATTATGCCTTTTTAATTGATTGCTACTTTTTTTTTAAACCTTACTTTCTAACTAGGTTTGGCAGGATAGAGTTTTTAGCATTTTGCATAAGAGAAGGGAAAGAAATTGTGAGGAGAATTACATTTTTAAAGTTTAAAATAAAGGACAATAGACCTGACCTGGGTAAGATAGAATCCAAAGCTCTGAACTGATATAGGAAATTCTTCTTTTCCAATTTTATGTTTAATAGCATTGCTTGCATTTATTCTCACTTAGTTTTACTATGAAAGAATAATTTTAAAAATTATTTTTAGATGTAAACGAAAAGCCAGTTTATTTGATTACAACACTAGATAACACAATGGAAGATCTGTTAACACTGGAGTATGTGAAGGTAAGCAGTACCATTTATATCTGCTTGCTGTGGTAAATGTGCAGCTGAAATGTTAAATCAAATTTTGTAAGTTTAGTGATACTCAGTTTAATCATGATTCTATTGGAATCTCTATAATGCTTAAAACTTTGAGTTTTTGTTTTGTGCTCTATTAAATAGAACACTTCATATAGCAAATGAGAAGTCTTCGTCTAAGTAGAAATAACCTGCAGTTTTTCCCCCCATCAGGGTATCAAAAAGAAAGAAACTCTTTAATCTTTATCCTATTTATTGTGATATATGATGTGAGATGAAGCTTTCACTTCATCTCACATCATATATTTCCTACAATTTGTCTGAAATTACCTAATTATCCTGGTGTCAGTGACTCCTGGTGTCATCTCTTTTCTATTGACTTATGATATCCACTTTATCATGTGTGTTTTTATATATACTGTGGTATACTTATGATTTAGTCCATGATTTCATTGACCTATTTTTATGTAAGTGCCACATTATTTTAATAATTACTTCATAGTAAGATAATGCTGAAAGAGTAATTAACACAGAATATTTAGATATTGAGTGGACAATTCTGTCACAAATTTTGTTTTCACATACAGGAAGAATTAGGAAGGACCTTACATAGTTGTTGATGACAATGATTGTTCTCCATACTTGATAATATTTAATTTTTTACTCTTGATAACTTAATACTTGCCATTTGCCAAATTTCTTTTGCTCTGTGGAAGCAGTTGTTCATTTAGGTAATTATACATATAAATAGCTGGAAGTTTTTTATACATGTCTATTAGGACCATTATGTAACTGTATTTACATAAGTTTTTTAAAGATTTCTAACAGATTTCTTTTATTCTCTTCGGGTAGGCTGAAAAGAATGTACCCAACTTGAGAAGTTCCTTTAATAATGTTGAACAACTGATTAAGGTATAAGTGAATAATAATTTTTTAATTAGGTACAGTATTTCTAAGTGAATAATATATTATGAAATTTATTTTATAGCTAGAACTCTAAGATCCTTGAGGATAAAAATGGAATATTATAAATTGGATCCTTTGTACCACAAAGCCTAGTGCCTTATAACAGAGCAGTCAAATAAATATTGACATAGTACTAAAATCAACTTTGTTCTTTAGGTGAATTTTTCCTCTTTGGATATTCATTTGCATACGGAAGCACTTCTGAATACAATAAACTATTTTAATAATTTCATTCCACAATTGGAGGAAAAGTCAGCCTCGGTGCATGTTGCGGAGACAGAAGACAAAGGAGAGGTCATTAAAAAAATAGGTATGTTTTTTTAAAATTCTTTTTTTTTTTTTTTAACCAAGTAGATTAATAAATTTATCTTTGGCTCTGTTAACTTACAATATTGTCTTCAGAATTTTATTGCCTAACTTAAAAATCTAGAAAGATTCATTATATACCAGGCTAATTTTAGAAAATAATAGTAAAGGAAAATGATTACTGATGAAGAAAATGTGGTTTTTATTTATTCTATCATTCTTTAAGTTGAAGATTATACTATAGAAGTATTTGGTTTATATTAAAATTCATGCATTTTATATCATTACTTTAAATTAATAAAATAGAGCTAATAATTTTTGAGTAATATCAGTGTATATTTTTAAATTAGAGTACTTTTTAAGCTGGGAAAAGTTGCAAGTTTAATAATGACAGGTATCACCTAGTAATTATTAACTCTCAAAAGATTTATTATTTTGTAGCCAGCAATCCTAGTTTCAAATGTTAGCCTCATCTAGCATCCTTTTTTGTGTGTGTGTCTGTTTGCTTTTGTTTGGCTTTTTGTTTTCATTAGATTTGGTTGTTTTTTTAGAATTCCTAATTTATAAGGGAATTTCTTGCTTGTTTTCAATTGAATTGCAAATCAGGTTTTTCTCTAGCATTACTTTTATTTGTTGTGATATTTTACTTAAGTGTAGCGAGGTAGCTATAAGTTTTTCCTTATGTTTTACAATATGACTTTATTGCAGCTTCAAGACGATACAGGCATGAAGATATTACCTTGCAGATCTTAGCAGAATTATCATGTTTACAGATCTTTATTCAAGATCAGAAACATAACATTGCTGAAATTAAGATTGAAGGTAATAAAATTTCAGAAAAATAAATCCAAAACTATTACATGAAAGAAAAGACATTTAACCATTCTTTTATTTTCGTAGGGCTTGATTCTGAGATAATTATGAGGCCTTCAGTAACTGAAGTAAATGCAAAGCTAAGAAATATAATTGTTTTGGATTCTGATATAACAGCTGTATATAAAAAGGTATGAATTTATTTCTTTTAATTAACAGTACATTTTTGAATTTAATTTTCTTTAATTAGTCATGGGTATAAATTAGTTGTCTTATTTTAGCTGTGTGGCTTATTTTATCTTTGGTTTTGGACTTAGGCATAATTGGGTTCTTATCTCTACTCCTAATCCTGAATTCTGTTTCTTTATATGTAAAACTAGAGGCCTGGTGCACGAAAGCCTGTACCCTCTCACAGTCCTGGAGCCCTGAGATCTATCGTTCAAAAGAGGTGGGCCCCACTCAGTTGGGACTCTGGGATGGATTGCCCCCCACCCACCCCCAGCCAGTTAGCCTGGGTCTCCCTCTTTGGGACAATCAATCGCAGGGCTCTACCGTCGATATGCCCCAAAGGGGTAGGCCCTGCCCATCCAGTCAGGGCACTGCAATGGATCGCCCCCACAGAGGGAGACCCCGCCCATCAGCCGCAGCGCTGCCAGTGGCCTGGCCCTCCCTCTTTGGGGCGATCATGGAGCCCCCCAGATTGATCGATCGCCCTGGTGGCCGGTGGCCTGGGCCTCCTCCTGCAGGGCGATCATGGGGTGATAGCCGGGCCCCAGACCAATGGCATTGCACCTGCCTTGGCTCGCCTGGCACCAGTGGGTGCCATAGCATGGTCGTCTGGATGGTCGTTTTGCTGTTCAGTCATTTGGTCAATTTGCATATTATGCTTTTATTATTATAGATGAGGATTAAGTATCTTATAAATGAGGTAAATATAAGTAATCACTCCTAGAACATAGTTGCAGGGGAATGGGGGCAGGGCTGTGGAGGGATGGGTAAGTAGTAAATGCCCTTTTCACTTTTTCTTTTTCTTTCTCTCCTCAAAAACTATGAACTTTGTAATGCATTTCAGATTTCACGGGCAGAGTGTCTGAAGTCATATCGAATGAATGAGATTTTAAAAAAGTTTATTTTCATCATTGCTTACTGGTGTAGCTGTTACAGTGTTAAGAGTCCGTTGAACTGGATGGCTAGTAGTTGAAGGATGGGTATTTTGTTATTGGCTGTAAGACTGTAAGGTTCTTGAATTAGATACTGTTGTGTAGTTGGACACATAATTTTTGAACAGTGGAGCATTCAGGTAAGATGGTATATTTAAGGTAGTCAAGAGTATCAAATAATAGTAGGATAAGAAAAGGCTGAGGTACTTGGTTAGGAAGTCAGAGTTTGGAGTGTGACAAGAAGAAAGGAACTAGAAAAATAGGTTTAGCCAATAATACTGATGAGATACTGTGATGACCTGATTTTTATATTAAACAAAAGTCCTCATTCCTTATATTTTCTTACTAAAACTTGCTAGCATGAGATAACAAGAGTTCCAAAACAGCAAAGATACATGACTCATAAGAATGAGGTGTGGTTAGCTTCTATTGCTTTTGTTTTAAAAATCATAGTGGTTAGAGCTTTGAAGAAGACATCCATTTTATTTGCCCTATCTGGAAAGTAAAGCTCAAATAAATGCATTTACTAAAAGTCATACAAGAAGTTAGAAATGGAACCAACATTATCACTCATGCCCTTTTTCTTCTTTTTTTCTGTAATTTTATTTTTAATGCATCTATAAGGTTAAAATCCAACTTACAAAAAAGGCCGCTAATGAAAGTTTCTCACTTCTATCTTTTTGCCCCACTTCTGTTTTCCTGTCCTTATTCCTTGACTTTGATTCTGATGTAAATGACTTTTAAACAATCTACCTGGTTCTGTAGGTCACTACATGTCAAGAGAACCAGAAGGACAAAGCTTTTTGCACTAGATCACAGCTTCCTAGGTAACCGAGGTTGCTGTCAGATTCAGAAACGAAGATGGGACAGGGAGCCATGGCAGGGGGCGCAGAGGATGGACCGAGACCCGCCCCTGTGCCCACCTCAGCCTCTCGGCCCACAGTTCCTTTCAAGGTGCACAAATTCGTGCTTTGGGCCCCTAGTATTTAAATAAGAGATTTGGCTATGTTCCAATAACATTTTAATTTATCCTATCTAATAAAGAGGGAATATGCTAATTGATCCTCATGCCGTCGCCTAGATGGTGGCACCCACAGCCAATAAGGAGGGAATATGCTAATTGACTGCCCCACCATCAAATATGGCAGTGCCCACAACCACAAGATGGCGGCACCCAGTCCTCTCAGCCCTGCTGGGGCAGCAGGCGTGTGGCAAGACCGGGCCCATCCCATGCGCCTGCCTCCGGAGTCCCCCAGTCCCCTCAGTCCCCAGCCGCCCAGGGCCGCCTGAGGCTCAAGTAACCAGGGCCAGCCAAGGCTTGTGCCGCTGGCAGTGGCAGCAGCAGAGGTGTGATGGGGCATCGCCTTCCCCTGATCGCCTAGTTGCCTCCCACCCATGAGGGCTCCCGGACTGTGAGAGGGGGCTGGCTGGGCTGAGGGACCCCCCCTCCAGTGCATGAATTTCATGCACCGGGCCTCTAGTTGGATAATAAAATATAATTTTGATATATCACAAAATATTTTTTGATATTTTCAACTTCTTAAGAGTGTGAAAAACATTTTTACTAAATCCTACTGGTTGTAGTTGTTTAACTGACCAATATTATGGGGAGGGATGTTATTTTTTTCCTTACTGATTTGTAGGAATCATTTATTCTGCATATTATTTCTTGATTCAAATACTATTTTCTTATTATAATGTCTTTTGATGAACAAAAGTTCTTAATTTTAATAAAATAAAATTTATCATTTCTTACCTTCTTGGTTTGAGAATTTTGTGTTTTCTAAACCATTCCATTCCTTGAATTCATACAGGTATTACTCTATGTGATTTTTCTAAAAGTTAGATAATTTTGCCTTAAACTTTTAGGTCTTTAATTCTACTTAGAATTTTTTTTTATATGGTTGAGGCTATAATTTCACTTTTTCCACACTGAATTTCCTAGTACCATATATTGAGATAGCCATCTTTTTCTCACTCATCTATAGTACCATGTCCATTAAATATGAGATGTAGATATGTGAATAGATTTGTTTCTGAGCTCTCTTTTATTTGTTTATCCTTGCATCAGGAGCAAATATATAGTATTAATTTGATGCTGGATACTGTTCTAAGTGCTTTATAAATGTTATTTAATCTCCCGGTAAATTATTCTTCATTTCAGCTCATGTATCCTTCATTTCTAACTGGTTCTTTTTTATGGTTTTCATGCTTTTTTTTTTTAATGCTGTTGAAGTTCCACTAAGTTCATTTTGCATCCTTATAACCAGTATTTTGAATTCTGCATCTAGTGGATTGTCTCCATGTTGTTTAGTTCTTTTCCTGGAGTTTTGTTCTGTTTTGTCATTTGAGATATGTTTCCTTGTCTCCTTATTTTGATAGCCTCCCTGTGTTTGTTTCTGTGTATCAGGTAGAGAGCTGTTATGTGTCCCGGGCTTGGTAGAGTGGTCTTATGTTGTAGGTTTTCTCTAGGGCCAGGGTTACAGCCTCCCTGATACCCACACTGGGCACTGGGGTCATGTAGGAGGTACAGGCCCAGGTCTGCTGCTGGCTATGTTCTGCCCAGGGCCTCCCAGCATGAGCTACAAAGTGGTCTGCAGATGGATCCTAATTTTAATGGGCTTGGAAGTGCCCAGGTAAAGCCAAACTGCAAACCAAGGTTGGCTGCTCCTAGCGCCAGGTTTGGGGCCCATTAGCAAGAAGTATGGGGCACCTGGAGTCCAGTTGCTGCTTGTTTGAGATTGTAGGAAAGTCTGAAGCACAAACCAAGACAGGCCATTCATATGGGAAAGCCACTGGAAACAGCTTGGATGGGCCATAAGTTGCATGGGGCAGGGTCTCAGAGAACCATCCAGGTGGGCTGAACAATGTGAGCCAGGTTGATGAATTCTCGGATGGCACCTGCCTGCCCAGCTCTGTGTATGATGTGTCAGAAAAAGAACAATGGTCTCTGCCAGCACTTTTTTTCTGGTAGAAACCTGCCCCTCCAGTTCTCACCCTGTTGTCAGTCAATTCAGTTCCCCCTGCTAGTCCCTGGTGCCTTTTGAGCTGCTGCATCAGTGCTGGAGCTCAGAAGGAGCAAGTCTGAGTAAGTCCTTCAAGAGGAACTGTCTGGGACTCCAGAAGCCCTCCATCGCACCCAGCCACAATCTCTGCTGTTTCTGCACCCAGAAGTTATGGGTTCTGGTGTGTGGCTGGGACCCCTCGCTCCTCAGGAAATTTCTGTAGCTGAGATATTCCTCCCAATTTTTATCCTTCCTACATGGGTGTGGGACCAACCCCTTCAACCCCTCAGCCAGTCTCAATGTGGCTTCTTTAAATCCTTAGTTGTAGGACTTCCATTTAGTTATATTTCAGGTAGTTCTAAATGATGGTTGTTCGGTAGTATCGTTGTAATGTTGATGTGGTTGTGGGAGGATGTGAGTACTGTGCTTATCTACGCTGCCATCTCTGGAAGCTAGCTCCACCATTTTAACTGGTATTGCAAAATGTGTGACTTTAATCTGTAGGTAATTTTTGGTTTGCAATTGAGATGACTTCAGAAAACTAATAAGGAACAGAAAATTTCATTAAGTTGTAGAGGTATAGAGTTTTCCCAAGTTTGATAGTGACCAAAAGTTCATTTATATGGCAATTCTTACTACATAAGTAAAGACACTAATTGAAAATGTAAATTCTGATAATTTTCCTTTTTTTCTCCCCATTTATAAAATGTTGGCCAGACCTACTAAATGGATTTCATGGCCCACAAAGGGAGCTGCCACCACCAATTTCAAAAACTTGCAATGAAGGTTCTGATAAAGGGGTTAGAATTGTTGCCTTATATCTATTTGGCTTGACTACATGGGAGATTTTCCAAATATGTTGCATTGCTTGACTACATGGGAGATTTTCCAAATATGTTGCATTGCTTTGTTTTGAAGACATCATTAAGGCTGTTTATATCACTGGAAAAGAAGTTTTCAGCTTCAAAATCCTTTCTTATGTGAATGCAACTTCAAAATCCTTTCTTATGTGAATGCAACTGCTGATTCCGCATACACAGATATGAGTGTGGTTGACATAATTTTTATATTCTATATTGGTAAGTATGTTAATTGATTTTTTAATTGATTCTTTCCCGCTAGTTGGAAATTGTTGTGCATCAACCATACATGAAGAATAAATAATAATTTCTTGCTTGATTTTTACCACCTAATTTTTCATAATTGTTTGAGTACCATTTATTATGACTGAAATGTAAAATACTTTATGTAGTATTATTTTCACATGGGAATATCCAGTTAATTGAAATATATATTTTAGATATTAACATATTAAGTATATGTACATTATATGTCATATATGTCATATATGTTAATTGAGTTTTTATTTTATACATCATTAGTTTTTATGTTTTTGCTTTACTTAAGTTTCAACTCTAATGAAAAATACTAAAAATATAACTTAAGTTTGTTGTTGTCTCAGGTTATTATTTTAAAAATTATATTTTCTATTATGTTATAATTCTGTGACTGAGGCTTTAAGAGCTTTAGATTTAATCTCTGTATGATACACTCTAAGGTATTTGAATTACTTTTCATAGTTTATTTTCCCTTGTGGTTTTTTCATTCTGTCACTTGATGTTTTCTCTGGTGAGTGTCTTACCTGTCTCTATGGCTTCACTATTCATTCTTTTAAAATGCTATCTCTTAGTGTTGGTGTATAAAATGGATAACTAGTTGATTCTAAGTACATAATGTTGCCGTTTTTTTTATCTTTTTAATTAAGGTTACCATGCAATTTTTCATATACCCATAAATTTGTTTGTACACCAAAACATAAATATGAACAAATATTTCTTGTCTAATTTATTTTTTAAAATTCCTAGTTATTTGCTAAATGATTTTTAAAAATATTTTTATTGATTTCAGAGAGGAAGAGAGAGAGATACATCAATAATGAGAGATAATCATTAATTGGCTGCCTCCTGCACACCCACACTGGGGACTGAGCCTGCAACCCTGGCATGTGCCCTTACCTAGGATCAAACTCTGACCTCCTGGTTCATAGGTAGATGCTCAACCACTGAGCCATGCGGGCCAGGCTCTAATTTCTTTTTAGAACTTGAAAGAATTTTGTCAATGAGCCTGATGTGATACCCTTTTACTAAAAAATTACTGAAAATGAAATCTTTTTCTAAGTATGAAAATTAAATGTAACTTTAGGTATATTTTATGTCATTGCGGTGTTTTTTCCAGAATTCAGAAATTAGAAAAGTTTAGCATTCTTAAGGAAATATATTTTAATTTTTTATCTTACAAACATAAAGAAGCTCTCTGCCAGTTGAGTTTGTACAGGGAAACACAATGTAATTGGTTAGCATTTAGGAAAAATGAGACAATGAGGGAACTAGATATCAGTGAAATATTGCAATATCCACATGTTACTTGTTCCAGGGACTAGTTTTTCAATGTTCTGCTATATCTTTGTATCTTTATCTCTGTGTTTCTCAATTTTTATGCAGAAGATTAAGATTTAATATTGGCAGTCAGACTTCGAATATATACTGCCTGGTTGTACCAAGAAAATTTTTTTCTTATGGAGGTAAAATCATTACCTGCCTTATACATTTAATAAGTCTTATTCATTAATGGTAACCTTGTGAATATAATTCTGTTACCTTTATAGGCTTTCATAGATAATTTTCAAGCAGTTAAAGAAGCCTTGGCTGAGGCAACTGTCCAGGCAGCAGGAATGGCTGCTACTGGTGTAAAAGAACTGGCACAAAGGAGTTCTAGAATGGCATTAGATGTTAACATCAAAGCCCCAGTTGTGGTCATCCCACAGTCTCCAGTTTCTGAAAATGTCCTTGTTGCTGATTTTGGACTAATTACAATGACCAATACATTCCATATGATAACAGAGAGCCAGTGCAATCCCCCACCCATTATTGATTTGATTACAATAAAGCTGAGTGAAATGCGACTATACAGGTAAGCTTTCCAAAAATATATTTGTATAGAGTGGTCATTTTCTAACTTTTTACATTACAGGCTTTAGTATCCTGAGTCTTCTGTTTACAGTATTTTATTTCATTATAACTATACTTATAATTTTGTGGAACTCTTTCCTTAAGTATTTTTGGTAAGATCAATTATAGTCTTCTAGTTTTTAAAAACTTAGAAATGTATATTTGAAAATTTCTTTTTAGATAAATTAATTATCTCAGGAAGCATATTTGTGCTTATTTGTAGTTTTTGTTGTTAATACTCAAGTGAGGATATTTTTTCCATTGCTTTTTAGAGAGAGAGTGGGAGAGAGGGAGGGAGGGGGAGGGGAGAGGGGGGTGAGAAAAAGAGAGAGAGAGAAACATTGTTGTGAAAGAGGCACATCTGTTGGATGCCTCCTGCAGGAGCCCAACCAGAGCCGGGATCAAACCTGCAACCCAGGTTTGTGCTCTAACCACTGAGAATACTGACCAGGGCTGCTTATTTATAATTCTTTATAAATTATAAGGTTATGGAATAATTGGAGGAATTCCTAATAGCATACATTTATTCACTTCACAAACACAGCATTATCCAAACTACTCTATCAGCTTTGTGCTGTGAATCTGATGTTCTCGTTAAAACAAAATAAAACAAAATAAAATACACACAGTAGAATACAACTTTATGAAATCATTGGGCATAGAATTATGAGTTAGGAGAATAAATGAATATCCAGATATTTCCAGAACTTTTTACTGTGTTTTTGTGCTATTTCTAATCACTACTCTAGATTTAGTGCCCTGTGCCTTTTCAGCTTGGATACATCTCTGTTTATACCTCTCACTTGCCCTCTTCTTTTTTCCTCTCATTTTTCTTTGGTCTTATTCTATTTGTTTCTTTTCCTTTATTTTTGCTACTTCTCTTGACTGGCCTCTGGCTGGTCTGTCTCCCTCAATCTGTCTGCTTTCCATCAGTTGAGTACTTTTTTTAGAAAAGCAAGAATTTATTGACCGCAACAAAAACACACTTAGCACAGTGAAATAAGGAAGGAATAGCAATTGAGTATTTTTAAAGCAGTTTATTGAGATATAATTGACATATAAGCAATCACATATCTTCGAAGTGTATAATATGATAAGTTTTGACATGGATACACTTGTGAAAGTTTGTGTACATTGTAATATTTCTTCTTTAAATATTTGGTAGAATTCACCAGGGAAGCCATCTGGTCCCAGGGTTTACTTGTGGGAGATTTTTAAATACATTTTAAATATATTTTCCATTTCCTTAAACTTATGTCTATTCAAGTTATTTTTTTTCTTGTGTGGTCTTTTTAAAATTTTTTCAAGAAATTTGTCCATTTTGTTCACATTGTAGAATTTTATGGTATAAAGTTGTGTATAATGTTTCCTTCTTATTATTAATATACACAGGGATTTTGCCTCCCTCATTCTTGATATTTATAGTTTATGCCTTTTTACTAATCAGTTTGGTTAGAGGTTATCAGTTTTATTGATTTTAAAGAACCAGCTTTTGGTTTTCTCTCATTTTTCTCTTTTCTCTTTCATTTATTTCTGCTTTGATATTTATTATTTCCTTCTGCTTATTTTGGGTTTAATTTTGCTTTTTCGAAGTTTCTTTACGTGTTAGCTAATGTTGATATGAACATTTCTTCTTTTATAATTTACTGCAGGCATTTAGTACTAAAATTTTGGAGTTTTTCTCTGTAGCTCTCTTCTTTCTGGCATTTTACTGTTCCAGCTCTAGCTAGCTGCCTTGGTCACAAGAATTCTCAGTGCCATCTCATGAATTACTGTCCAGTGCTTGATGTCCTATGTCCTTTTACTTCTTTTTAGAAAATTTGGCCTTTAATTTGCATTAAAATAAGTTTCTTTAAATATTTCAGTTACAAGTTCTAATAGTGAAGACATAATAGATGCTGCAGGTACTCAGTATTGGCTCCCATCCCTTCCCCCACTCTCTCTCCCAAGCTTTGTTTTTTCACTCAAGATTCAAATGGGCACTCTCCACTAAATAAATGGCTCCCGGTGCCACTTATTTCAGGTTACACATTGTAAACAAGTGTTCTTTATGCATGCCACGTTTATTGCATTTTGGAACTTTTTGTTGTGGATTTTGCTGTTCAAATTGCTGCCAAGCATATAGTGCCAGTTATAACCATAAAAGATTAGAAGTGGATTAATTGTATGGATGTGAGTTGTCTCAATAATACTATTTAAAAAGCTAAAGGAAAATAATATGTAAGTATCAGTAATAGGGTAGAACACAACTTTCTAATTTAAGCATTGAAGGAATAAGAAAAGTAATAAGGGAAAAATACCGATTGGGTTTGACTGTACAAGAATGTAATTTTCTGAATATTAATTAACAAAACAAAGTTATAAGGGAAATAGAATATGGGGTATTAGCATCTTTATCAAAGGATAAAAATCTTTAAATATTTTAAACCAGAAAGAACAAGATAATTTGAAAAATTGGTAAAAAACACAACTAGATGATTCTTTAAAGGAGCCAATAAACAGCTAATAGAAATGTTCATACACACAAATTTATTGATTTCTACTATTAGTATATAAAATGAAAATTTTAACTTTTTGTTACTATCTGAGTACATATGAAACAGTTTGCAATAATTTTCTCTCTCCTTTTAGGTCTCAATATAGTAATGATGCATACCAGGAAGTACTGGATATACTACTGCCATTAAATCTTGAGGTGATTGTTGAGCGAAATTTAGCCTGGGAGTGGTTCCAGGAAGTTCCTTGTTTTAATATAAATGCTCAACTAAAGCCTATGGAGGTAATTTTTCAGATACTTGTTGATTCATTTTTTTTTGGTTAAAAGATATTGCTTGGGGACATATTGTTTGGGTGTAGAAGTTATATCTTTATTAATCACCTTTGTCAGAATTGAAATATTAGCTCTATTAATCTAGAATTCATAGAATATTCTCCATTCATTCATTCAACAGATATTTGTGTTCCTACTGTGTTAGATATTGGAGATACAGTGGCAGAGAAGCAAGACATTGTCTTTGGCTTTGTGGACTTACCAGTCTGATGCAGGGGTTGGTGGTGATGGGAGTCCAGAGGTGTGATAGATAGTAAAAAGTACACATGTACATTATTAAAATGGTTTTAAATTGTGGCAAATTCTATGAAGGAAACAAATATTAGGATGTTATAAGTAGTCAGTTGGATACATTAACATGGAATTTAGTGGAGATGTCTAGGCAGGATAGAATTTGGTGTTATCAGCAATGGGAATATATGGAATAACCTAGAGAAAATCGTAGAAGAATGGAGAGGTTGAAGATGAAAATTGCAAATGGGTCAGGACCTTAGGCATAAATTAACCTCACTATTGGTTAACATTGCTTCACAGATCCCTAATGTACCTATCCACAAATTCATATTGTTCCCTCTTCACTAGATGGAACTATTTCACATGTTTTGCTGAAGTGACAGCAACATATGTTGTGTCTGCAAGGTTTCTTTTCCCAGTCCCCGTCCCAAGTTTCCCTATTTCTTCCTATAAAAATGTATTAAAAAAGAGAAAACAATTATTTTAAAGATTTAAGATTTTTAACTTAAAAGTCTGTTTAGAATTTAAAACCTCTCAACTGGAAGAAAAATGTTAAATTCTTAGTATATAGATCATATGGGCATCTTAACTTATAGATGGAAAGTACCCTCTTAAGATAAATAATTGAAGTCTCTTTGTATAGGTAAGACAACAGATTGAAACTTATAAAAGACTAGAGGCCCAATGCACGAAATTTGTGCAAGAGCCTTGGCCCCAGGCCCCGCCCGGGCCTCTGCTGCCTCTACTGCGGCCCCAGCCTGCTGAGGCTTTGTCCAGAAGGAAGGACGTCCGGAAGGACGTCTGGTCTAATTAGCATATTATGCTCTTATTATTGTAAATAAGTAGCATGCTGAGCAAATCCTCTTCCCACTGGACACAGTCATTAGGCAGATTTATGTGGGGTGGCAGGATACTGTTTTCCTTCACTCTTCCCCAGGGCGAATCCATGCAGTATCAGGTAATATTTCAGGTCATCTGCAAATGCCTGGCTACCTTCCAGGACTGATGAAATTGGGTCTTTGCTTATCCTTATTCACATGAATAGGCAGCAGTTGTTGTAGACCACCCCTTAGAATGCATTTAGACTAAGTACTGCAGCTTGTGATTTCTGTCTTGTCAGATGTTTGGGGATAGCACACAGACTGCCCTGACATGTAGGAGCCATAGAGCAACAATCTGGGGGTTGTTACCATTTTTCCAACTTCTGCACTGAGCTGTTAGCAAGAGTGAGAGTGATGATTAACATCAAGAACTGGCAGGCATTCAATATACGTGTACTAATTGAAAAGTGTTGATTTAGAAATTATATTTTATTTCAGTTTATAAATTTATATGAACATACTGTTTTTGCAATGACTGCTGCATAATAATCACAAAATAAATATTTTTTTAAAACCCAAGTAGTAGGTATGTACTAAAACAACATAAATAGCATGAGTAAGGTACACATGGATTTAATCTTAAAACACTAGATTAGTATATAGGAATATCTTGTTTTATTGTGCTTTGCTTTTTTGTGCTTCACAACTTTTTGCAAATTGAATGGCAAACCGGCTTCGAGCAGCAAACTTATTGCCACCATTTCCCCAACAATGTTTGCTCACTTCACATCTGTGTCATATTTTAGTAATTCCCACAATATTTCATACTTGTCTATTATTATATTTGTTTTGGTGATTTGTGGTTAGTCATCTTTGATGTTACTATTGTTATTGTTTTTCGGCACCACCAACGACACCCATATAAAACTGTAAACTTAATAGATAAATGTTGTATGTTTTCCGACTCCTCTACCAACTGCCCTGTTCAAGCTGGTTTCCCTATCTCTCCCTCTCTTTGGGTCTTCCTATTCCTCGAGACACAGTAATGTTGAAATTAGGCCAATTAATGACCTTACAATGTCCTCTAAGTGTTCAAGTGAAAGGAAAAGTTGCACTTCTCTCATTTGAAATCAAAAGCTAGAAATAATTCAGCATAGTGAGAAAGGCATGTCAAAAGCTAAGATAGGCTAAAAGCTAGACCTCTTGCAACAAACAGCCAAATTGTGAATGCAAAGGAAAAGTCCTTGGAGGAAATTAAAAGGACTACTTTAGTGAACACACAAATGATAAAAAAGCAAAACAGCTTCATTGTGGATATGGAGAAAGTTTTAAGGGTCTGGATAGAAGATTAAACCAGGTAAAACAGTCTCTTAAGCTAAAGTCTAATCCAAAGCAAACCCCTAACTCTCCAATTCTCTGAAGGCTGAGATAGGTGAGGAGGTTGCACAAGAAAATTTTGAAACTAGCAGTGGTTCGTTCCAAAAGTTAAGGAAAAAAATCTGTCTCTATAACATAAAAGTACAAGGTAAAGCAGCAAATGCTGATGTAGAAGCTGCAGCAAGTTATCCAGAAGATCTAATTAAGATAATTAATGATGGTGGTTACACTAAACAACAGTATAGATGATATGGTCTTATATTGGAAGAAGATATACCATCTAGGACTTTGATAGCTGAAGAGGAGAAGTCAGTGCCTGCCTTTAAAGCTTCAAAGAATAAGCTGACTCTTTTGTTAGGAGATAATGCAACTGCTGACTTTAAATGGAAACCAATGCCCATGAACCATTCTGGAAATCCTAGGGCCTTTAAGAAATATGCTAGATCTACTCTGCCTGTGCTCTGTAAATGAAACACCAAAACCTGGTGATAGCACATCTGTTTACAACATGGTGTGCTGAATATTTTAAGCCTAGTGTTGAGACCTACAGCTCAGGTAAAAAAAAGATTCCTTTTAAAATATTACTGCTCATTGACAATGCATGTGGTCATCCAAGGCCTCTGATAGAGAGGTACAACAAGATTAATGTTGTTTTTAGACCTGTTAGTACTACCTTCTGCAGCCCATGGATCAAGGAGTAATTTTGGCTTTCAAGTCTTATTATTTAAGAAATATATTTTGTAAGACTATCGCTGCAGTAGATAGTGATTCATCTGATGAATCTGGACAGAGTAAATTGAAAACCTCCTGGAAGGATTCACCATTCTTGATGCCATTAAGAACATTCATGACTCGTGGGAAGAGGTCAAACGTCAACATTAACACAAGTTTGGAAGAAGTTGACGCCAACTCTCATGGTGACTTTGAGGTATTCAGGACATCAGTGGAGTAAATAACTGCAGATGTGATGGAAATAGCTACAACACTAGAATTAGAAGT
Organism: Myotis lucifugus; assembly: GCF_000147115.1. NCBI lineage: Eukaryota > Metazoa > Chordata > Mammalia > Chiroptera > Vespertilionidae > Myotis > Myotis lucifugus. The sequence continues at coordinate 5,617,506 of NW_005871079.1, forward strand.
GGAGCGTGAAGATACGACTGAATTGCTACAACCTCACGATAAAACTTTAATGGATGAGGATTTGCTTCTTATGGATGAGCAAAGTAGGGTTTCTTGAGATGGATTCTTCTCCCACTGAACATGCTGGAAGATTATTGAAATGACAACAAAGAATTTAGAATATTACATAAACTTAATTGATAAAGCAGTAGCAGGTTTTTGAGAAGATTGACACCAATTTTGAAAGAAATTCTGTGGATGAAATGCTATCAGATAGCATTGCATGCCACAAAGAAATTGGTCATGAAAAAGAGAATCAATTAATATGGCAAACTTCATTTTATCTAATTTTAAGAAAATTCCATAGCTTCCTAAACCTTCTGCAACCACAACCCTTATCAGTCAGCAGCCATTAACATTGAGGTAAGACCTTCTAATAGCAAAAAAAAAATTGTGACTCGCTGAAGGCTTAGATGATGGTTAACACTTCTTAGCAATTCAGTATTTTTTAAATCAAGTTATGTACATTGGGTTTTTTTAGACTTAATGCTTACACTTAATAAACTATTATATAGTGTCAACATAATTTTTATATGTACTAGGAAACCAAAAAATTTGTGTGACTCACTTTATTTTGATAGTCGCTTTATTGCGATTGTCTGGAATCGAATCCACAATAGCTACAAGAAAAGCCTGTATCGTCTTTTCAGTGCAGTCAAAGAAAACCTGATGAAAACAAAATTGTTAATTTTTGTGGAATTAAATTATCCCCTTGAGCTAATTAAACATATCATTGTAAAACTCATAGGTCTTTTTTATTTTTATTTTTGCAAAATGGTTTTTGTATTAGAGTTCTCTAGAGAAATAAAACAAAGATGATGTGTGTGTTTGTGTGTATACTTGGCCTGTGTGCATTAGACTGACACTGAGGTCTAGGAGGGGTCAAATGTGATCACCACGGTGGGCTACAACAGCTGCTTACTACTAAGTGAGTCAGGGTAGAGATAGACTCAGTTTCATTCTAGTGGGTCTGCCCCAAAAGGCAGTTGGGCATTTGTAGATGGTATGCAGCATATATAAGGTGTGTGTGTGAGTGTAAAATATCTAGGAAAATATTTGACCAAATATCTATATACTGTGATCCAACCAAATTGACATAAAATTAACCATCACAACTTTCAGGACAGGTCCTATGCTGGTGATTTTAGGCTAAATTCTCAACACACGAGGTTTTTACTTACTGTGTTGAGTAAGTTTGATAAGTGAACTAAAGCATGATACTAAACCACTTAAGCCTCAACTTATTATAAAGTCAGGATTATATTCATTACACCTAATACTTGTGAGGTTCAAATAAAATAATTCATGTAAAACACATTGTGAACTATTTTTCATCATACAAAGGAATTATTTTTTATTCTATATTTAAAGATTTAGCTGTTTACTAACCAAAAAAAGACAAAGTAGATGAATATTTAACCAAGTAAGTTTATTTTAAAATTACTAGTTTATTGGTAAGTTGTAATACAAATAGTTCATTATTCATAGCTTCATTGATATTGTATTTAACCTTGTTCTGTATTTCACAAGGTACTAAAACTCATGTGCTCATTTAAAACTGAATATTCAGCCGAAACCGGTTTGGCTCAGTGGATAGAGCGTCGGCCTGCGGACTGAAAGGTCCCAGGTTCGATTCCGGTCAAGGGCATGTACCTGGGTTGCGGGCACATCCCCAGTAGGAGATGTGCAGGAGGCAGCTGATCGATGTTTCTCTCTCATCGATGTTTCTAACTCTCTATCTCTCTCCCTTCCTCTCTGTAAAAAATCAATAAAATATATTTTTAAAAAAATAAAAATAAAACTAAAACTGAATATTCAGTTAGTAGAAATATCTCATGTGTAAAAATTGGTTTTGTAGAGGATTGAAATGAAACAATTATTTTTATTGTATGTGAATTTTTTACTACATGAAGTAGTAATATTAAAATAAGCAAATCTTATTTTTTTAACAGTTCATTCTTAGTCAAGAAGATATAACAACTATCTTTAAAACATTATATGGTAATATATGGTATGAAGGAGGTGGCAGTGTCCCACCAGCAGGAGTGAAAGATCAGAGTAGTGTTACTGGTGGAGGCACTAACACTTCACATCATTCAGGAGGTATGTTCTTGACCTTAAACTCTTTCTCTTCCCTCCCCACCCCACCCTCTTTCTTCTTTCCTTCCATTCTCTATTTCTAGTTTTGGAGTAAAATAAGATTAATAAATATTTTTGAATTATTTAATCCCATTCAGGTATCTCTAAATTGTTTATTATTAGTTGTTCTGTTGATTTTTCCCATTGATTCAAAATTCTCAGTCCTATTACAAAATTCCTTCATATTTATGCTTATCTATCCCAACATGGATCCCCTTTTTCAGTTTTTTTCTCCTTCCTTCCTCTTCTCCCTTATTCCTATTGCAGCATTTATCCCAGATGAGATATTTTATATTGATAATAGCCATATCAAAGTATTAGAGGTGTCAAGAGAGGATGAGCATGAATAAATTTTGGATTTCAACAAATATTTAAAGGGTAGATGGAATATTTAAAGAGACAGAACAGAGGGAATCATCACGGAGAAAGGCTGTTTATCCAATGTTGGCTATAATGTGCTATGTGGAACCTTACGGGTTCTAAGTTTAGCATCAGTACAGACAGAAAATAGGGTCACTTAGGGGTGCTGGGATGAATTTGCTTCACAAGAACAAAGTTCTCATTCTGGCATTTTGGGAGATCCCCAAACCTACCTATATTAAAGAGCAACTTACTAGCTCACAAAATCCACCCTTGCAAAGCCCTGAGATTTTTACACAGCTTTGTCAGTCAAGGAGAATCCTAACATACAAACAACCATACATTTATAACATTGTAGGAAACCCCATCTTCGCTTGTTAGAATAACCAACCTAGTCCTTTACTGTTAAATATTATTGGACAGATATGAAGAAAATCACAAGAACCTGAGCATGAAAGAAACCAACATAAACAGAATAGGTAACTGGAATTAGATATATCATCAATAAAACTGAATGGGATGGAATGGATAGATGATAAAAGACTATGGAGCCATATAGTCAAATTTCTAAGAAAATTATTTTGAAGTTAGGCTTCTATATAAGGCCAAACCATCATCCAAATGTGAAAACACAATAATTCGCAGATGTTTAGTCCCACAAAGTTTACTTCTTTCATACTCGTTCCTGAATAAATTAGTTTTAAAATATATCCTAGCAAAACAAGGAATTCAGGAAAGAGGAAGACATAGGATACAAAAACAAAGGGCCTAACCAGGAGTACATGGAAAAGGAATTCCAAAATATTTTGTTACTGGGATGTGTAGTAAAAAGTACTTCATTTTCATTAAAGAGAAATTCAGAATATCTTAAGAAAAAAAGTGGAAGAATGTCTTCAAGAAGAAAAGTAGCATAAATTCCATAATATATATAGAATGAGGGATTAATTTCAGTAATTTCCCCATTAACCATGGGAATACTTTTCAAGACCCCCAGTGGATGTCTGGAACTTAGTACCTAATGCTATGTGTATTATGATTTTCCCTGTATATATATACCTGTGATAAAATTTAACTTATATATTAGCCACAATAAATGATTAACAACAACTAATAAAGTATAGAACAATTGTAACAACATACTGTAAAAAACAGTTATGTGCATGGCTTTGAGGCCATTATTAAGTAAAATAAAGGTTACTTGAACACAAGTCTGTGATACCACAACAGTCCATCTGATAACTGACAGGACTATTAATTGACTAACAGGCAGGTAGTATATACATAGTGGATATGCTGGACAAAGGCATGATTTCACATCCTGGGCAGGATGGAGGGGTCAGCATACAATTTTATTATGCTGCTTAAATGGTGCACAATTTAAAACTTATGAATTATTTCTGACATTTTTCATTTAACACTTTCAGACCTTGGTTGACCATGGGAAACATACCACAGAAAGCGTAGCCGTGGATAAGGGGGACTACTATAAGTACCTTCCATAAGTGATACGGAGAGGAAGACATGCTTTCTGTTCCTAGGAAGGGAGAAATTGCTACAGTCAGGTGCAGAAGTGGAGGAGATTTTGCATGATTTTGAAAAATTGTTAGCATGTGAGAAGAGATTTTCTTTTGAGAGATGTACTAGTTGTAATGTAGCAGCAGAGGAACTATTATAATAAACGATTAGTCTCTTCATTGAAAATTATTACATAGCTATAGTTAAATCAGACATGGAAGACTTAATCTGTAAATAAGAATTTAAATGTTATTAGCTATGTTAACCTAGTAGTAACCATTGTTAACTGAGCAAAGCTGGAAAGAGGAAGATGGGACCAATAAAGGAAATACATGGTAAGGACTTAAAATATAGGCAGTGCAAAGGTAATGTCTAAAATGTGCAGGATGAAAAATAGACATTTAAATATATTATTTTAATCATTCATCTCTAGAAATTTTTACCCATTACCCAATTTCAACAATTAGTATAATATGGCTGCTTTTATTGCTACTATAACTCTTCTCCTCTTCTATACCCATTTGATTAATAATTCTGTTAAATCTATTTTAAGGCTGTTTTAATGAGTTCTAGCTTTCCTGATTTTTTTTCTTTTATCTAATAACTTTAATTTTTCCAAGGAACAACTGTAGTGACAGCTGCTGTGGTAGAAGTACATTCATGTGCCGCTCAAGTTAAGACAACACTAAATATGAGTTTCAAAACTGATTATCTCACCATGATACTGTATAGTCCAGGTCCTGAACAGGTAAGTTGAGGGGAAAAATATGTTTTTTACTTGATGAAAATTATATAGTGAATATTTATTAAAATGCCAATTATTAATATTTTATGTACATTTTGGAGTATCTGTTCCTGTGAGAAAACTTATTGATCTCTTCATTTTAATAATAAAATAATTTTAACCATTTCCCTTTTAAAATGAGTTATCTTTGCTATAGTTAGTGATGTGAAAACTAAAAATTTGAATTAAAGTCAATATATTTTTTGGCCTTTCTTAGTGAGCCCTTTGGAGATAGAGAATGTGGTAGTATATAATTAAAAAATGTGTCATATTTATGTGTTTGTGTAAAATTTATATTGATTTTCTCTTCTGCAGGTTTCCTTTACAGATGTTCGTGATCCTTCTCTGACACTTGCTGAATTTAAATTGGAGAATATAATAAGTACTTTAAAAATGTATACAGATGACTCAATATTTTCTGCCTTCTCATTAAAAAATTGTATTTTAGATGATAAAAGGCCTCATGTCAAGAAGGCAACTCCTAGGTAATAGTGTTCTGCGTTTTTACTTGAAATATGGTTGATATATTTTATAAAACTTATTCCCAAAGTTGCACATTCATTTTTTGGGCACATCCTTAATATCATCAGAGCTTTCAATTCAGTGAAGTCATGGTTCCCAGTCAATGTTTTAAATGTCCGGGTGGCTTGGTTGGTTGAAGCATCATCTCATACATCAAAAGGTGGCAGATTCCATTCCCTGTCAGGGCTCATACGCAGGTTGCAGGTTTGATCCCAGGTTGGGGTGCATCTGAGAAGCAACGGATTGATGTTTCTCATATCGATGTTTTTCTCTCTCCCTCCCACCTTCCCTCCTTTCTTCTCTCTCCAAAAATAATTAATTAAAGACATAATATGTCTTGTTTCAGTTATGTGCTCTTACTGGATGGTTGATAGATTAATTAAATAAAAATAATCAGTGTAATTTTTTGTGTTTTTTTCCAAATTAATTTATATTATCAAAATTATTATCAATTCAAAATTTAATGGGAAATATATGAAAAATCAGCTGAGATTCCAAATTCTGATAATTTCTTAAAGACACACTAACTAATTTATAAAACAGTTATGTTCCAGAAGTTTGTAAATCTATTATTATTTGGAGTACTTTGAGATCTTTCTACGATAACTGACTTTAGATGCTGGTTGGCTGTCAGTGAAAGGGATAAGAAGTCTCTGGGTTTTATTGGTGTGTTTGGTTATTTGTAAGCTATTCACAGGAATATTGTGTTTTTCAGAATGATAGGACTGACAGTTGGATTTGACAAAAAAGATATGATGGATGTAAAGTATAAGAAAATCAGAGATGGTTGGATGTCTGATGTAGTCCTTCAAGAAACATATATTTGTGCAAGTGTAGAATTTCTTCTGACAGTTGCAAATGTATTTCTTGAAGCCTACACCGCAGGCACTGCTGTAGAAACCAATGTTCAAGCATGGGCTGCTAAGGAAGAAGGTTAGTTATTAACTAAAATATTTAATATCTATGTTAATCAAGTGTTTACAATAGCACTTACCTTGATTAGCTTTGTAGATCAGCAATTTTCAACCTGCGTGCCACAAGAATTTTTAAAACATGAAATACCTGACTATTTAATCAGGGGCACTGACCTCTTTTCTCTTAAATTATCAAGTAAAAAAATGACAACAGCCAACATATCAGTCTCCGTTTGATACGAATGAATCAAATTTATTTCCTTTTTTTTGTCAGATTGGCAAAAAATATTTGATATGCTGCAGAATTCTAGTTTCTAGTTTATGAGATGAAAAAGGTTGAAAATAGCAGTTCTAATCGACGAGGTTAAATGAATTAATAAATTAAAATTTTATTTTTAAGAGGAAAATGTGCTTTCTGCTGGGATGTGTAGTTTCCATATTTTTCAAGGAGTAAGTATATATTGGGTTCAAAAATTAATGAGACCTGTATTAGAATAAGTACTTGTACTTAACTTCCGACAATCATTTGAAAGAATTTGTTGGAAGAAAACCTGCAGGGAGAAATAATGAACCAACCACTTATTTTCATTATTAAAGATAGTATTTCAACTTAAAACATTCTTACTTTTTGTTTTATTTATAGTTTTCTACTGTCTTTTAGATTTTTATTTGTGGTGCAGTGGAAAGAGTATCATGTTGAGAGTTAGAAACTGGGTTAGTTTTCAGCTCTGCCATGGTGGAGATTTTCCCCCACATTTTTAAATGTACTTAAGACTCTCTTCTTCAAATCTTACATTATAGATTTCTTTGGGATCTAAGATGCCTTTAGTTTTTACTTAGAATGAAAATAACATTTTCCCATAAATAATACATTTTTCATAAAATGTGTAGCAAAGATTTATAAATATTTTAAATTATTTTTATTTCTATTTTAGTACCTGCACAGATACAAGAAAAGTGGGAAGTGAATATTCTTATTAAAAATCCTGAAATTGTGTTTGTGGCTGATATGACAAGAAATGATGCTCCTGCCTTAGTCATTACAACACAATGTGAAATTTGTTGCAAGGGTGACCTTGAAAACAATACAATGACTGCTGCTATTAAAGATCTCCAAATGAGAGCATGCCCATTTCTTCCTGACAAGAGAAAAGACAGAATCACTACTGTGAGTTTACTATTTAGTTATCTGTTTTGTATTTTGTATATACCACTTTAGGAACCTACCTACAGACTTTCTAATCTTTCTTTATAAAGTACTTTTTTTTTGTTTTTTTTGGAGAGCCTAATCTAGATTATTATTTTACCACTTTGAAACTCTTTTTCATTCTTCCAGTTGTTCCTCATTTTTTTATGTATTTGTGGGCATAGTCTCACTAAGAAACTGCCTTCATCTTCACTTTTTTTGAGACCTTCCTCGCACATACTATTCTTGTCAGTTCCACACTGCTCTTTTGCCTTGAAAACTATCTACCACTTGTTTGAGATGTTGTTGCAATTTTGCCATTTTTTCATATTTTTCTCCCATCTGGACCCTTTTCCTTTGATGTATGTGTTTGCTTTTCTCCATGCAATGTATTTGAACGTTAGCCATTTGCTTTGAAATACTTCCCATTTGTATATTACTCTAGCAACTTCATGACTTTCCTCCTCTTCATAACTGATTAAAATTTATTTCTTCAGAGACATCTTTTCAAGTTAACTATCTGATTCCTAGTACTCTTATAAAACACTTATAAAAATGTTTAGTCTTTTATAGGAATAATAGAAGCATAAATGTTCTAAAAATTATCAACATAGAAATGTAAGCTGTAATTCTCTAGTTTGCAAGGCTGATGGCTCATCACTAAGAAAAGAGAGGATATAGAAAACTGAGGGCATACTGATTCCCTTTTAGGTGAATACTTAGACATTTTATATATTTCTTCTACTCACATCATTTGGCATGAATGTAGCTAGGTGATCATACTTATCTGCAAAAACAGCTGGAGAATGTGTTCTTCTTCTCCTTCCTCCTCCTTCTTCTTCTTCTTCTTCTTTTTTTTTTTTTTTTTTCCCCTCCTCCTCCTCCTCCTCCTAAATCTTGTATTAATTACTGCTCCTCCCTCCTCCTCCTCCTCCCTCCTCCCTCCTCCCTCCTCCCTCCTCCCTCCTCCCTCCTCCCTCCTCCCTCCTCCTCCGTTATTTTGTGCCCAGATAAATCTTGTATTAATTACTGTGGGGAAAAAAAAGAACAGATATCAAGACAACCAGAGGTTCTTCCCACAGTTCACTAAATGTTTTATTCCTTTGTCCATATTGATAATCCATGCTTGTCTTTTCTCACCTCCACCTCAAGGGTTACAGTCTCAGCTCAAAATCCAGGATCTTTAGATGATAATTTTCTTTGTTGAGTCTGTATGTGATTTCTCTGGAGAAGTGTAAATAGGGTAGGCTTGTCAGGTGAAGTGACTTTTATGCCAGTGCCTGAAAGATGAGTAGGTATTAGCCAGCAGAACTGAAACAGGAGGCATGGGAATGTGTTTCAGGATGAAGATATAACATGTGCAGAGAACCTGGGTTCCAGAGAGCACAAGTTCCCACCCCATATCTACTCACCTGCCAACATCTACACTTATATACTCTGACTTTTTCTCGTTATTCTGTGGTTCTCAACTTGGGGCAGTCTTCCCACCACCAAGATAGTGTTTGTAAAGTAGGGAATGTATAGTGTGCTCTTATAGGCTTCTATAGATGTTGGATAGCCCAAGATTGCTTCTTTGAAGGGGAAGCAATAGCAGCAGGGAAATAATGCATTAATAGTGAAAATCATAATACAGGAGCTGTATGGTGAGAATTAGAGTAGAAAGGAAAAAAAATAAAAGTAACACTAAAATTACAATGGATGTAGTTGGAGACAATAAAATAATACTAGTAGGGAAATAATTCCATTTTAAGATAATGTTTCTACATCTTCAATTGATCTGAATAGACTGTATTGTATACAACTTGACTGTAGTGTAGTTTTGTCACTAACATGTTGGATCAGCTGCATTTAAAAAAATACATTTTTATTGACTTCAGAGAGATGAAGAGAAAGGGAGAGACAGAAACATCAGTGATGAGAGAGAATCATCAGTTGGTTGCCTCCTGCACACCCCCTACTGGGGATCAATCCTGCAGCCCGGGCATGGAATCGAACCGTGACCTCCTGGTTCATAGGTTGATGCTCAACCAAAGAGCCACATCGGCCAGACCACCAGCTGCATTTTTAATCCTAGGGAACTTAATTAGACTTGAAAATAAAGGAGTTGGATAAGGAACAAAACAAACGTTCATACTTATTTTGGGAAGGGAGTTAGAAACTTTTTTATGTATTTATAATAGTACTTTTTGGTTTTGTTTTTTGCCTTCCCTAAGATGAAGATATAACACAAATTTTATGTTGGAAGTTGTGGATTATGTATTGTAATATGGTTATAATTTCCTATCCCTGAAGTTTCAAGAAATAATATATTGAATATGTAAGTCATGTACTAGTTGCTCTTGTTGATTTATTAGAACAATAGTGAATTTTAATGTGTTTTTTTGGAGAATGAATTTGGTTATCATATTTGTTCTGATTTATTTTTCACTTTTAATATAAGCAGAATTCTAAAATGGCCCTGAAGATTTCTACCTCCTGTTGCATGTGCCCAGTGTAGTCTGCTCCCTTTGAGTGTAGATAGGATCAGTGAATATAATTAGGTTACTAATCAGTTAATTGGGTTATCTAAAGAGAGATTCTGGATGGGCCTAACCTAATTTTTAAAATCCTGGCATTGAAGAAGTAAGCTGCCATACTGTGTGGAAAGCTGCATGGCAAGAACCTATGAGCAACTTACTAGTAGGTGTCAAAAGCAGTCTCTGGCTGATAGCACAAGCCAATGGAGATCTCAGTTTTAGGGCCACAAAGAAATGAATTCTACTGACAGCCTGAATGAGCCTGGGAGCAGATCTTTTTCAGTCAAGCCTCAAGATAAAGATGCAACCGGCTGATAACTGATTTCAGCAAGATTCCTGACCCATGAAAATGAGGAAAAATAAATTAGTATTGTTTTAAGCCACTAAGTTTATGGTACTTTGTTACTCAGTAATAGAAGAATACAGATTTTTTAAAAAATATATATATTTTATTGATTTTTTACAGAGAGGAAGGGAGAGGGATAGAGAGTTAGAAACACCGATGAGAGAGAAACATCAATCAGCTGCCTCCCGCACACTCCCCACTGGGGATGTGCCCGCAACCAAGGTACATGCCCTTGACCGGAATCGAACCTGGAACCTTTCAGTCTGCAGGCCGACACTCTATATCCACTGAGCCAAACCAGTTAGGGAAAGAATACAGATTTTTTTTTTTTTTTACCAGAAATAAGATGTAGCAATTATTTAAAATGAGGGAGCATCTTTGGAACTGGGTAGTATGCAGAATCTGGAGGAATTTTGAATAGAATGATAGAGAAAGCCTAACTTGTGTTGATCAGACTTTTGGTAGAAACATGGTCTTTGAGGACACTGCTAACGAGGACTCAGAAAGAAGGTAAAAGACATATTATTGGAAACTATAGGGATGGCTTTATATGTAGTCCCAGAAAGCTTTGAAAAATGGTATCTTGAACCCCCAACATTCTACTGGCAGGAAGCAGGAGGATAAAAAAGCAACTACTCAGCTGTGTATTTCTGCTACCTTTTATAAAGAAGGAAGAATGACTCAGGGTGGAGCTGAGAGCCACAGATAATTGTTATTAGGCTTTGAAACCTAATCAAGAAACATATTTACTTGGCTGGATTTCAGAACTGCTTTGGACAAGTGACTCCTTTTTACCTTCCATTTTTCCAACTTGATTGGGAATGTCTGTAATTGTTATCCTATGTCTGTCCCACCATTCTGTGTTAGGAATGGTGGGGGCAGATAACTCATCTTAGTTTCACAATTCCATAAAGGGAGAGAAATTGTGCCCTAGCAGCTACACTTAATAGATTATACCCAGGAATTTCATCAGGACCTGGAGCTGATTTAGTTTTAGACTTTGAGCTGGTAAGAAATAGATGAGATTTTGGATTTTTTAATCAATGAGAGCTATAGATGAGATAGAGGTATGATGAGATACAGACTTAGAAAATGTGATTTTGGACTTTGAGCTATAATGGAATGAGACTGTTAGGAACCTTAGGAGGAGGTGGATATATTTTGTGTTTGAAAGGAATATGGTGACTGGGTGCTAGAGGGTAGAATCCTGCTTACCACAGTTAAGAAAAACTCAGCTAATTTATAATTGCATTAAGAATTATTAATAAATCTAATGTATTTATAATTTTTACATCTCATCTTTTATAGCTTTTTCTGTATAGATTAATTTATTTCATTGTAATTTTATAATGGAAAAGATGCCATGATAAAATTTTTGTTCTAGTAAGTAAAATGAAATATATAATACACATTTTATATATTTCTATAGTTAAGAATATTCAAGAAGTCCTACATATTGTTTTATTAATACTGCTCATATTAATACTTGATATTATAATGAGTAAGTAAAGAGAAGTAAGAAGTGTGTTATTGAGTCACTTATTTTTCAACAGTTTTGAATAACTTGTCTATTTAATATAGTTAGCTATTACTAGGAAAGCCTTTAAATAAAACTATTTTAAGAACAATGGTAATTTAGTGTTACTGATTTTTCTGATAGGTTTTGCAGCCCTGTGACGTGTTCTATCAAGCTACTCAGACAGGCAGAGATCCACAAGTGATTGATATATCACTAAAATCACTGACACTAAAGGTAAGTTAAAATGTCAGTCATTTAGATCTTTAGTGAACTTTTAAAAAAATTAATAAACTAGAAATAAACAGTTATTACAGCAATTCTTTTAATTGTTAAGTAAGCAAAAAAGAAGCTATGTTTTAAAAATCTCTATATATAAAAGCCTAATATGCTAATTGTTCCTCCGACTATTCGACCACTCGCTTTGACGTGCACTGACCACCAGGGGGCAGATGTTTAGACCGGTAGGTTAGCTTGCTGCTGGGGTCCAGCCAATCGGGACTGGGCGAGACTGGCCGGTCATGCCCTGGAGCCCTCCTACGGTCCCTCCCCAGCTGGCTGGCCCTGATAGGCCCTGATCAGGACTGGGCAAGATGGGCCGGACATGCCCTGGAGACCTCCCACAGTCCCTCTCTGGCCCCAATTGTGCACCACTGGTGTCCCTTGGCCTGGACTGCACCCTCTCGTAATCCAGGACCCCTTGGGGGATGACAGAGAGCCCGTTTCAGCCCAATCTCCACAGGCCAGGCCGAGGGACCCCACCTGTGCAGGGAATTATATTTGCGGTTTCATGGTAATAATATTATTATTTCAACATTAATTATGATTCTTCAGCAAATATATTTAAATGTCCTTGAAGTATGTATTTTTAAAAGCTGCATAAGTAGATTTTTTATTAGTTTAAATTTTTTTCCTTAGGTTTCACCAGTTATCATAAATACTGTGATTACCGTAACTGCAGCACTTTATACAACTAAGGAAACCATCCCACAAGAAACTGCTTCTTCTACAGCACATTTATGGGAAAAGAAGGATACAAAGACTTTAAAAATGTGGTTTCTTGAAGAACCAAATGAAGTGAAAAACATAGCTCCCACAACTGAATTGGTACCCAAAGGAGAGATAATAAAAATGAACATTGATTCTATTTTTATAGTTCTTGAGGCTGGGGTTGGTCATAGAACAGTGCCTATGCTTTTGGCAAAATCATGTTTTTCAGGGGAAGGCAAAAACTGGAGTTCCCTCATAAATCTCCACTGTCAGCTTGAGCTAGAAGTAAGTAAATATAGTATTTTTTCTAGATTTTATAACAAATAATGATACATATGGAATATTTTTAGAATCTTTAAATATTTAAGCATATTGTAAATATGATGTTGGCTCAGAAACCTTTTGGAAGAAAGGTTTATGCCTTTGATAAAGTTTTATGTCTACAGTAAGTCCTCATTTAGTGTCATTGATAGGTTTTGCCATTTTAAGCAAAAGGACATAAAACCAGTTTTACTGTAGCTAATCGATATGATTGATATGAAAAAGAGTTAAAATCCTACAACATCTCATCAGTGTTGTAACAAAACATGTTGAACAAAATGTTATTTGAGGCCCTATTGTACTTTAACTTTAGACCACATGTCCACACTAAGTTTATATTTCAGTTGATTTGATCAATTTAAACACGATACATTAATAGATTGTTGTTGATTAGATTCAAAATTCTTGTTTTTAGGAATTTAATGGAATACCTTTCTTCCTTTAAAAGAAAAATAAACTATTTCTGAATCTCTTCTAAAAGCGTAATATAAAGAATTAGGTGATGTCTTATACTTTTATATAATGCATAATCTTTACACTGTAGTGAGAATCCACTAAGATCTTTAAATTTTTTGTATTTTATATAAAAAAATTGCTTTGAACCAATGTACATTTTGCTTCAGAATTTATCTATATAGAATCATCCCCAAAGCTAATTTGGTTTAAATTATTAATCGAGTTTGTCTAGTGGAAACTAATCTGATAATCTACCCTTATCAAAAAAATATGGAGATTTATAAGCTGCTATATTATTTGTATTAATACAGTTATATATTAATAGAGGTAGATATGACTGACTAGATTATAGCTGTTCAAATTTTGGCTAGAGTTTTGTATACTTTCCAGAGGATTTAATCTAGGATGTCCAGAAGGTTCAAAGAATTCAAATAAATAAACACTCATTGAATCTTGTGTTACTTGTTTTCGAAAAATCAGTGGAGGCAGACAGACATGTTAAAAAATTTCAATAATATATAATAGAGGAACACAGTCTTTTATGTTTAGCCTGGCCTGGAAGTTAAGGAAACATGATTAAAAGAGAGTTTTATCAGGTAAATTATGGAAGCTAAATTATTATGTAAAACAGGTGAGGAAAGTGCTGAGGGAGTGAATGTAGGAAACTAATGAGTGGCATGGTTTTTATATAGGAGAAATAGCACAGCCAAAAGGAATGGTAGTACTAAACAATATGGAAGATCATTTTAGCAAATTCCAGAATGCCTTATTAAAAAAATTACAAATTCTCATTATAGGTGCATTATTACAATGAAATGTTTGGTGTATGGGAACCTTTGCTCGAACCTTTAGAAATTGACCAGACTGAGGAATTTAGACCATGGAATCTTGGAATCAAGGTATATTTGAAGTCAAAAAATTATTTTAAAATTGAGGGTATCTACACCATACCAAACATACCAATTTCAATCTCAACAAAGTTCAACATTTTTCATTATTAGCCTTGCTGTATGCTTCCCTGTTTGACCTGTGCATGTAATTTTCAAACCCAAGGCCAGTGCCCTCCTGTGCTTTTTCAAATACAAATAATTATGTAATATTTATTATGTACTAGACATCTAAGTGATGTACTTTTGCTTTCACTCTTACAACAAGTGTCTGAAGACTGTACAATTTCTAACTTCATTGTAACATGTGAAAGGACTGAGACTAGAAAGGGCTTCACTAAAGTAATGCCTTTAAAGTGGGGTGCGAATCTGGCTGCAGAGGCCCTACTCATATTAAAATGCTGCTAACCTCTTGTAGGTTGCTGTTTAACTCGTGTTTCCTTTGTCTCTGAAGGATATGTATATGGAAGAAAACATATTATTTGTTTGAAATATGTTTAAAATAATTGAGTTTACGTAATCATAAGAATCAGGACCTTTAGATGGATGAAATTGTGCTTCTGAAGCAGGAGACTATGAAATAACTGGCACGTTTCCTCCCTAATGACAATTCAGTCAACCTGCAGACAGATTTTCAGTGGTTTAAAGTCAATTAAAGTAACAACAAAGGTGACCAGCTTGGCATGTCCAGCTTTTGGTATTGGATCACTGCATTTGATTTTCCACATATTTCAGACAAAGGATTTACTAGTAGATAAAAGAACATATTTGGTGATTTTAGGTTGGAATATACATGGGCCCTGGATCTGTGAATCCTAAAAAGAGGTAGATGTTATTGTTTCTCATGAGTTCTGGGTTCTAGTGGCACTGTTCTGCAACTATTGTTGGACTTTTTAAGTCCCTGATTTTCTGTTCTTTCTTTATAGCATGACCAATAGACTAAATAACTTTTCTCACTCTAAATTTTCATTTGCTATGAAGTATGTGCCTTTCATTTTCATTCTGATGCCACATGCATTTAGTAATTTTGATTTGTTCTTTTCCCTCTTCTAAAATGTGCTTGTCATTTTAGTATCACTGAGGATGAGAAGAATTCTTCCCCTAATACTGCTCTTGTGCTAGGTGACCTTATTTGGTTGATTTCCAAGTAATTCCAATAAGACAGTGGAACTGATAAACATTTTTGCTCTCTCTAATGTTACTGGGATTTATCTAAAGTTTGTTTTTCCTTTGCAAAATGAGTTATGTTGTGCTTCCAGGAACAAATTTTCCTTATTACATTTCTGTAATTTACATGTCATTTTAGATGAAAAAGAAAGCAAAAAAGGCTATTGTTGAGGCAGATACTGAAGAAGATTACAGAGTGCCAGAATATAAAACTGTCATCAGTTTCTATTCAAAAGACCAACTAAACATTACATTATCCAAATGTGGTCTTGTAATGTTAAATAATTTAGTCAAGGTAAGAAAAGACATTTGAAACTTTAAATGTGGCTGTACTACTCTGAGTTAAACCCTTCTCTTTTCTTGAATAAAAGTTTTTTATTAACTTAGTTATTTGTCATATGTTCATTAGTGTTGTGCTTGTCATTTGGTTTTCCACATTTCATTTTATTTTACTTACGATAACTCTACCTTATTAGGCATTTACAGAAGCTGCCACTGGATCTTCAACTGTCTTCATGAGGGATCTAGCGCCATTTATGATTTTAAATTCTCTTGGACTTACCATCTCTGTTTCACCAAGTGATTCTTTTAGTGTGCTCAACGTTCCAGTGGCAAAGTCATATATATTGAAAAATGAGGAAAGTTTAAGTATGGATTATGTCCGAACAAAAGACAATGATCATTTCAATGCAATGACCAGCCTAAGCAGCAAACTTTTCTTCATTCTTCTTAGTAAGTGATAAATTACCTTCCTAGGGCTTTCATTTCTTTTAAGTTATATTTTATATTCCATTTTACTCATTTCTGATATCTTACACGTTTTTTATCTCCTTCCTAATAGGTTGGAAAATTTGTTTCTTTGTTTGTAGGACTTTCATTGCTATTGTCACTATATTTTTGTATTCCAAATTCTTTCTTTATTCACTGCTTTCTTTAGAGCATGGTAATTTACTGCTTTATATTTTGGGGAAGAAAAATATCAGATCTCATTCTTAGTGCTGCTGAATGAATTCAAAATGAGGTTTGAATTTATGGAAATGACACATTTTAATGGTTATGGGTTTGTAAATGGTTTTTATGTTATGCTTATTGAAGTGGAATTTTTTTTTTTTTGGTCCTTTCTGATTCCCACAAGTTTTGCATTTTCATAGAAGTGAAAGCAAATAAATTCTTAAATTATCACTATAAGCCCTAACTGGTTTGGCTCAGTGGATAGAGCGTCGGCCTGCAGACTGAAGGGTTCCAGGTTCGATTCCGGTCAAGGGCATGTACCTTGGTTGCAGGCACATCCCCATTAGGGGGTGTGCAGGAGGCAGCTGATTGATGTTTCTCTCTCATTGATGTTTCTAACTCTCTATCCCTCTCCCTTCCTCTCTGTAAAAAATCAATAAAATATATTTTTTAAAAAATATTATCATTATATCTGATATACTCACAGTGAGTTAAATAGTCCCAAAGCCTCACCCATACCACTTTTTGATACTTTGACATTTAAATAGTGAAGGTGGAGCACATTTGAAAGGTTAATTAGACTTTGGGTAGGAGTACCAAAACTGATAACTAGTGCTCTTCTAGTCAAGAAATGATGCATAACAGTGGATAGGTTTCAGGTGTTGTCCAAGCATTGTCATTTAATTGTTCTTGTCAGTTTTACCTCTATTAGTTTTTTTTTTAAATATATTTTATTGATTTTTTACAGAGAAGAAGGGAGAGAGAGATAGAGAGTTAGAAACATCGATGAGAGAGAAACATCGATCAGCTGCCTCCTGCACATCTCCCACTGGGGATGTGCCCGCAGCCCAGGTACATGCCCTTGACCGGAATCGAACCTGGGACCTTTCAGTCCGCAGGCTGACGCTCTCTCCACTGAGCCAAACCGGTTTCGGCTCTATTAGTTTTTGAAGTAACATTTCATGTAATGATGTGGGGGGATTAATGTAAATAATGTAAAGAATTCATCCCTCAATACAGTATATGTATGTATATTAGATAATTTGTACAAAATTTTATTTAATCAAATCCTACATGTCACAAAGTGCCACATGCTGAGAAAATTAACAATGGAAAAATTGCAGCTACCTTGGTAATTGCCAAAGATTGCCTGAAGGTATTAGGCTCTGGTTATTATAATAGCAAATCCGAGATGCTTTCTTATATTTTATAAAAATTCTTCTCATTACTTATTTTGAAAAGGCTTATGAAACTTTTTTGTTCATAAGTGTTGTTGTCTTAGGTTAAACTACTGAATGAGATTTTTTTCAATCAAAACAATTTTTTTATAAAGTCTTTTGAAGGTTTTAAATAAATGTGATGGAAATGCATTGTGGTTTCTTACAGTATCTCTTTGTATACATTATGTCTATACAAAAAACTACTCTTTGTATAATCCCTTTGTATAATCTTAAATCCAAAGACTTGAGTGACTATTTATTCATAACCTTAAGAAATCATCTGATGTTTCTGATGCTTAACATCTATTTAAAATTAACATATGATGATTTACAATAAAACTTTTCAAACATATATTCCATTTAGCACCTGCTAACCACTCTACTGCTGATAAAATTCCCTTAACAAAAGTGGGACGACGACTGTACACTGTAAGGCACAGAGAATCTGGAGTTGAAAGATCTATTGTTTGTCAAATTGACACAGTGGAAGGAAATAAGAAAGTAACAGTTCGCTCCCCAGTGCAGGTACGAAATGATAGTTTTTGGGGGGTCATATGCATATTTGTGTGCCAATAAAAAACAAAAGTAAAATAAAGCAAATTGCTACCAAAACCATACAAATTATAGTAGCAGTGTAACTAATATCAAAAAGAAGAAACATTACCAGTAATTGTACTACTCTAATATGAGCAGTGATAGGAGTTTGTTCAATATACTTACAATTTTTGTATAAGACTATTTTGTAAAATCTTTTTATGGAGTATTTTGTAAAAAACTACAACTCATCAATATTTTGTTTGGGGTCTTTATAGTATGTATATATCCTTTTGTTTTAATTAGCAAATATGGTGAGAGAAAATTTATATCTATAATAATAAAAGCGTATGCTAATTAGACCGGACGACCTTCTGGATGAAGCCAGGCCTGCGAGGGACGCCTGGGTCCCAGGTGGCTGCCAGCGGCTGGAGGGAAGCCTGGGTCCCGGTTGCCAGAGGGAAGCCAATGCTGGCAGCCAGGGCAAGGCAGGCCTACTCTTGCATGAATTTTGTGCATAGGGCCTCTAGTAGATTTAATGAGGTAAAATTGATGTACAATAAGTTGCATACACTTAAAGTTGAGTTTTACACAAAAATACACCTATGAGATCTTTATCACAGTCAAAGTAATTAACATATTTATCTCACCAAAATGTTTCTTCTCTCTCTACTTCCCCGTTCCCAGGTGTCCACTGACATGTTCTCATTGTATTTTAGTTACACAATATAGAATTTATGTAACTGAAATGGAGTACAGAATGGAATCTTGCTTCTTTTACTAGGCATAATTTTGTATGTGTCAACTTTTATTAATGTTGTTATATGCAGTTGCATATTGTTGAGTAGTAATAGATATACCACATACCATTTTGTCTATGATAGGAGAAAAGAGTTGAAGTTCACTTTTTTCCAATATGTCTGGCTAATAAGTTCCATCCAAGGTTATTACTTTTCCATTAAATAGCTTTGACACTTTTGTCAAACATAAACTGACCGTATCTGTGTGGGTTTATTTCCGAATTCTCTATTTTGTTTTATTGCTCTGTTTATCTTCATGCTAATGCCACACTGTATTGATAATACTAGTACTTTACTCTGAATTTTGAAATCAGGTAGTACAAGTTGTGCCGCTTTGTTCTTTTCAGAGTTTGTTTGGGCTATTAGTCGTTTCCTTTTCCATTTTACTTTTAGACTCTGATTTTCAATTTTTATTCAAAATTTTGGATAAATACGAAATTTTTGCATATTAATTTGGTTCTTCATTGCTAGGGGAAGTACAGTTACTTTTTATATTAACTTGTGCAAACTTACTATTTGCACATTTTAGTTTTAGTGGCTTTTTAATATGTTTACTTATGGTGTCTTAAAGACATTTTTACTTTCTCTTTTCTAACCTAGATGCATATTATTTTATTTTTTTGCCTGTTGTGCTGGCTAGAACCTCCAGTTCAATTTGAATAGGAATCATGAAAGCAGACATTTTTGCTTTGTTCTCAATTTTAAGGGGAAAGTACCCACTGTTTTACCATTGAGTATGTTTTGAGGGATTTTGTTTTGTTTTGCCTTTTTTGTGTGTGTTGGTTGATTGGTTTGTTTTGTAGTTACCCTTTCTCAGGTTGAAAATGCTCCCTTCTAATTTGGTGAGAATTTTTTTCATGATTTTGTCAAATTATTTTCTGTATTTATTGAGAGGATCTTTTTAAAAATATTGTTAATATGGTAAGTTATGTTAGTTGAGTTTTAATTGTTATCCTATATAATAAAAGGCTAATATGCAAATCAACCGAAGGGCAGAACAACCAGTCACTGACTCGCACTGACCACCAGGGGGCAGATGCTTAATGCAGGATTTTTAAGTCAACCTTGCATTGCCAGTGTAAATCCCAGTTATTCATGAAGTATTATTAACCCTTTGATGCATTGTTAGTTTGATTTGCTAAAACCATGTTCATAGTTTTTGCATGTATGTTCATGAGGAATATTGGTGTAGAGTTTTCTTGTAACATTTTTCTTCTGTGAAGGTTTTTAAATATAGTTTCACTTTATTTTATGAGTAAGGGCCATTCAGAATATTTGTTACTTCTTAAGTGAACTCTTCTAGTAATTTTGTCTCTCTCATGAAATTTGTCCATGAATTGTTTCCATTTTTATTTCACTTTTATGTTTTAAGTTATTTTTACCAGGTATAGAAATACAGATTGTTAGGTTAATTTTTTTCATACTTTTAAGAAGTTATTCAATTGTTGACTGGATTACATTGTTTCTAACCAGAACTTGCTGTTATTTTTTTTTAAATTTTTATTTTATTGTTGACAGTATTACAGATGTCTCCCATTTTCTCCCTTTTTGCCCGCTTCCATCCATTCCATTTCCATGCAAGGCCTTCCCCTGCTATTGTCTGTGTCCATGGGTTATGCATATATGCATAAATATTCTTTGGTTAATCTCTTCCTGGCTCCTCCCCCTAACCCTGATATTTTTTATCTTTCCTGTTTTAGAAAAGTGTTGATATTTTCTCTATATACATTTAATATTTTTGCCCTTTATCACTGTTTTTAAGTAATTTGGTTGTGATGAATCTTAGTGAAGTTTACTTTCTGTTTCTTGTACTTGGATTTAAGTATTTTGAATGTATGGATATATACTTTTATCAATTTTAAAAAGCTTTTTTTGTCATTTTTTTCCTTCAAATACTTTTTCTCTCTTTCCCCTCTCTTCACTTCTTCACTGACCATTATTAGTGTTTAAATCTGCCCCACAGCTCACTAATGCTCTATTCTTCTTTATTTTTTTAGTTTTTTCCCTTGTGTTCATTTTGATAATTTCTATTGTTATGTCTTAAAGTTCAGTTTTCTTTTTCAATCTCCAATCTTTTCTCATTTACACCCAATGTATTTTTTAGCTCTAGAATTTCAATTTTCATTTTTATGTATATTTCTCATGTCCTTTACTCATACACTCAGTATTTCCCCTAACTTTGAACATATATATATATATATATATATATATATATATATATATAAAATGCTTAAGTGACCATTGCAACCGATCGGACAACCGAACAGGTTGCATGGGGCGACTAGGCCCGCAGGGGGGTTAGTGAGGGACTACCAAACGACTGAGCAGCAGGTTGCGTGGGGCAACCAGGCTGGCAGGGGGATTAGTGGGGGTGATCAAATGACCGAGCAGCAGGCTGCGTGGGGCGACCAGGCCGGCAGTGGGGGGCAGTGAGGGGCGACCAGGTCAGCAGGGGGGCAGTTAGGGGTGATCAGGTCGGCTGGCACAGGTGGTTAGGGGCGAACAGGCTGGCAGGGGGGCCAGTTAGGGGTGATCAGGCAGGCAGGTTAGCAGTTAGGAGCCAGCAGTCCTGGATTATGAGAAGGATATCCGACTGCTGGTTTAGGCCCGAACCTTAGGATCGGGCCTAAACCAGCAGTCGGACATCCCCCAAGGGGTCCCGGATTGGAGAGGGTGCAGGCTGGGCTGAGGGGACTCCTGCCCCTCCCCCCCATGCACAAATTTCATGCACCGGGCCTCTATTAGTTATATAAATGTTGTAATGTCGTTGTCTACTAATTCTATCGTGTATATTATATCTGATTTGTTTCCTTTTATTTATTTATTTTTTAAAATATATTTTTATTTATTTCAGGGAGGAAGGGAGAGGGAGGGAGAGAGAGAGAGATAGAAACATCAATGATGAGCGAGAATCATCCATCGGCTGCCTTCTGCAAACCCCACATTGGGGATTGAGCCTACAACCTGGGCATGTGTCCTAACCAAAAATCGAACCATGACCTCCTGGTTCATAGGTTGATGCTCAACCACTGAGCCACTCCAGCTGGACTATTTCCTTTTATTAATATTTGTTTCATTAACATTTATATGTATTAATTTTTATTGGATACCTAAAATTGTGATTTTTACCTTGCTTGAAATATAATTAATATTTCTTTTTGTATTCTTGAACTTTATTCTCCAATATAGTTATGTTACTTGGAAAGTGATCCTCTCAGTCCTTATTTTTAAACTTTTTAGGTGGGATTCAAGCAGCCTTTTAGTTCAGGGCTAATTTTGTACCATTAGTAAGTCACTGCAACTAATACCTTCTGTACTAAACAAGGTCATTTAAAGAAAAAAATGACAAAAAAAGCTTTTTAAAGTTGATAAAAAGTTTATATATCCATACATCCAAACAACTTTGGTTGGTGAGAAAAGAAACTATGTGTCAGCACCAGAAATTGTTCTGCCTTCCCTTTTTAGGTAGATCTTTACCAAGCCTTAGAATCCCGAGATTTAAGAGTGTGCCCTACTCTCAAGACTTCAGTTCAGTACTGATTAGCACATTCACAGGAGTAAACTGTCTAAGGCAGGAGGGGGGCACACCTGGCCCACGGGCCTTATAAGGCCTGCAAAATCATTTGGTCTGGGCCTGCCAAGGCATTAGGGGTGAGTTAATTAAATGTGTGACCAAATACAGCAGGCTAATTTTTAAGTTGATAATTTTGTATGGCCTGCGAATGATGTTATAAATATCCAAATGGCCCTTGGCTGAAACAAGGTTCCCTCCTATGCCTTAGATAGTTTACTTAGCTCTGTTTGACTTCTCCTTTCCTACACAGTAGCTTCAAAACTATCCAGGCAGCAAGCTGGAGCAGTTTTAGGGCTTTTCTTGCTGGATTTTGTTTCTATTTTTATTTTCTCTGCTGCTGTCTAACCAGTGTCTGAAAATCATTGTTTAGTTTTTAGGTTGAGAAGGTATATCTGGTCCCTATTATTCCATTATGGCTGAAAGCATAAATTCCTTTTCTTTCATTTATGATTTATAATTAACTTTTTTAAGATGACTGTGGGGCTGTCCTTGTTGATTTTTAAAATTTCATTAAGTAGTTAAACATTAATTTTAAGTTTTATATAGGTATTATTTTTAGAAATCAAAATGTAATTCTATTTGTGACTAGGTGGAGCAAACAATATATATAGAAATAAAATATAGTGAATTTAAGACTCCATTTAATCTTAGTTTTCAGTATGATTTTTTTAAATTAGAGGATATTAGTAAGATATAGAAGGATAAGAAATTATTCTTAATAACCAGTTTGTTTTTATCTATCCAAAGGTAAATATAACTGTTTGTAGGTTTATCTTCTATTTTTAGGATAATAATTACATGTTTACTTCTTTCCTTAATTATATAAGCAAGGTAAATATTGCTTTGATCTTTTGTTGGGGTGTTTATGTGGAATATATTTTAAATGTCTTTAGTTTATTAGATTAATGATACTAAATATTATTATTTTTCTTTTCTAGATTAGAAATCATTTCTCAATCCCACTTTCTGTTTATGAAGGGAATACTTTATTGGGAATGGCTTCACCTGGAAATGAATTTAACATACCATTAGCATCTTACCGGTGATTCTTTTTATCTACTTGTTTGCTCTACGTCTCTCATAGAGTTTTTAGTTTCTGATTTGGTAGGGATAGATATCTTTAAATTATCAAACTTTCATCAAATCTTTCCTGTTACTATCTGACCCTATATGACTTATATAAGTTTCAGGGCACTTAGTGTTTTTAAAAGAAATATTATTTAATGTATTTATTTTATACCATATAAATTATTTATGCTTTACCAGTAAATGAAATTATTACATGCTTGCAATATAGCCATTATAACCATAATCTTCTATAGGATGGACAAAAGTAGGTTTACAGTTTTGAGAATGCAAAATACAGAGTTCATTCTTACATTATTACTTATTAATTATTGTATTATTTTTCATATGAACAACTATAAACCTACTTTTGCCCCACTTTGTATATTCACAACTTTAAAAAAATATCTAATTGTGTATAATTGGTGGTTTCTGGATTTACATATACTGTTATGAAGTGATTTTTACTTTTTAAAGGTTTCTAATAAACTTTTTTTGGAATTCCTTTAGAAAACAAAATATTGCACATTTATCTGTTGATTATTTTAGAATTTTAATCAGTTTTAAATATTTAAAGTAACTTGACTAAACTTGATGTAAAATCTTATATTAAGAAAGGATATATTAAAATTGTAACAGAATACTAATGATGGGCTAGTTTCATAATTATAGGTTTAATATCATACCAAACAAGTATTATTGTTCAGGATATTTAATTTGGAATTGAAAATTTAAAGCAAGGAAATATGGAGATTTTGGAAAATAAATCCTTCCTCAGAATAAGCATCATGGTTGTCTAAGTTGCTATTCAGAACACATACTAGACATGGACACTTAGACCTATGCTACAGAAGGACGGAAACAAAATTGCAAGCAGTTTAAATATCCCCTCCCTCTCTTCATCCTGACCCATGCCTAGGAGTTCAAGACTGGATCACTAATGTTTAGAAGACAATCTAGCAGTTTTAGACACATATTTTCAGGTATTAGACCTGCTCACCCTAATAAACGTTCTATTGTTTAGACCTTCTGACCATAATGAGTATTATATTACTTAATTTGAACTTGCTGAGGGAAAAAACTTATATATTATTCAGAGAACAACAATAAAATAATTGTTTACAGTACCTGACATGTTCTAGAGAGGATTATAGGTGGATTACAAGACTTAAGATAACATGTAAGGTATGTTTAAAAATTTCTATGAAGAACCTTAAATTCATTTTGTTTTTGGATAATATTAATGGCACTATGTTTTATTTTTAATAAATTAGTATTACATTTTGTGACTATTTGTAGAAAAATTAAGCCATTAGATATCTTTATACCTTTTTGTTTAAAGCTAAATATTAATTTGTTGCATGGAAGTTAAATCAATATTTACTAGAATCATTAGTAACTAACCAGCTTGGATTTCACATTAGGTACTCTCCTATTCCAATGCTTAGACATGGGTATACTTACATTTAAGATATGAGCTGTTAAGTTAAATTAACAAATAGCTATCTTTAATTGTGGAATTTACATATACTTATCTTTAAATTTAATTCATTTAACAGTTATTTATCAAGTCTTTTTATTGTGTATATGGCACTGCCTGGCTATTCCCCTTGGGAGATTGATATATTATGTAAATACAGAGGTAGAAAATGATGGGTTGTAGAGAGTTACAGAAAGACTTATTGTTTCAGAAAACTATGAAAAACAAAGAGATTACCTAGATGAATTATAGGTAAAATATAATAATGTGGAGATTAGTGGAGAAGGACAATCTTTTTAAAAAATATATTTTATTGATTTTTTACAGAGAGGAAGGGAGAGGGATAGAGTGTTAGAGACATTGATGAGAGAGAAACATCGATCAGCTGCCTCCTGCACACCTCCTACCGGGGATGTACCTGCAACCAAGGTACATGCCCTTGACCAGAACCGAACCTGGGACCTTTCAGTCCACAGGCCAACGCTCTATCCACTGAGCCAAACTGGTCAGGGTGAGAAGGACAATCTTAAGTGCAAGGAATTACATGAACAAAGATAAGGAGACATGAAAACAAAGGCTTTGTATAGGTCTATAAAGAATAGTTGGGATATGATTGGAGTGTAGTGTGCAAGTTGGAAGATTAAATTTGAAAGATAGTTTTAAGTTCACATTGAGGTAGTTGCTCCTTCATTTTCTTGCACCCATTTATATACATTTTACCTTCATCTGTAATGTCATCTGTTTCTTCCTTTCCTCTAAGAACATTTGGTGTTCTTCCATTGTAAAACCATTCACTTCGTCAGTTCTTCTCATCCAGAACCTCTTGCCACTGAACATCTTTCTCTCATGTTTTCTCTTCATTTATTTCTTAGACTTTTCTTTAAACTTTCATATTTCTCTACTTCAAGTGTTTTCTTCAGAACAAAGATTTTTGGGAAAATTGTCACTTCTGCAGAATACTCTGCAGCCACCCTAGAAAAAGTTATGTGTGTAGGGGAGAAGGAAGTGTCTAATATTTTTTCAGAGTCCAGAGTGCCAGTAGTTGGAATTTCCTGGAAAAGAACACAGAGAAGTGGATATGGAGGGCTCAGAATTTAGTCTAGCAAGTTTAGGGCACCATTAGACATCATTACAGAAATATGTGTAGATATGAAGAATTTTAGGACTAAAGCTTAACCCTTTTCGGTCCAATTTTATTTTTGGAATTCAAACAGTCTGGTCCAAATTAATTGACGGGATTGAATGTTGAACCGGTTTGCGGTGTGGACCTCAGCCTCAACATTGGACCTGCTCCTAGCGCCTGGTCTGTTGAGTCAGCCTCGACGTTGGACCGAAAAGGGTTAAGAAAATAATTAGGTCTAGAGATAGTACTGACAGTTGTTCATCTGTAAGGAACAGTGTCACCATAATTGATCAGTTTTACAAGTACAAAAACATTTCTTAAGTATTTATACGTGGACACAGCTTAGGTTTAAAAAATTGTTAAAACTAAAATGTACCTTAAATGTAAACAAAGACAGTGATATTTAAATTTGTGAATTAATCATATGTGATGCCTATTGATTTTGTCACTATCTTCTTGTAACCACTTCTGCAACTATGCCCAACATTTTAATAAAATTAAGTATCTATTGATAGCTTTAATTTCATTAATCTTGAAAAACTGGTGATTTTTTTCAATAGAAATAATTTTTTAGTTCATGAAATTATTCATGACATTTACTTCCTATTAGGACCACATATCCAGGATAGTCAACTTCTTTAAGTTAAATGTACAAGTCAAAGATAGTTATATATGTTTGCTTTACATATGTGACCTATATGATTATGTATTTTCTGTAAGAAACCAGTTATCTTGTAAACATACTTTTTACAATTTATTTTTTAATTACAGTTGACATATATTAGTTTCATGTATACAACATAGTGATTAGACACTTATATACCTTACAAAGTGATCACTCTAGTAAGTTTAGTACCCATATGACACAATATATGGTTAATTGTAAACACATTTAAGATAGTAAGTTTATAAGATAAATATTCTTTTAAAAGCTAAATAACTATTAATTTCCTGAAAGTTAAGATGAAGATATTTATCTATTGTCTATCTTACCTATTTCTAAGAATGTGAAAATATAAAAATATATTACAATAGTATGGAGGGAGGTGATTTCATTGTTCTAAAGCTATAATCATATAATTTAATATGTTTTCTTTTAAAGGATTTCAACACATCTTTTTTAATGTTTTATGCAGATCACTCCTTTTTCTGAAGCCAGAAGATGAGGACTATCAAATGTGTGAAGCAATTGACTTTGAAGAAATTATAAAAAATGAAGGCTCTTCTCTAAAGAGGCAATGTAGTCCTATAAACTCGTCTAAGAAACCATTTATTATTAATATTGTCCCAGAAAAAGATAATTTGACATCTCTGTCAGTATATTCAGAAGATGGTTGGGACTTACCATACATAATGCATTTGTGGCCACCTATCCTACTCCGAAATCTTCTTCCTTACAAAATTGTTTATTATATACAGGTATTCTGGAATTTTGTTAAATATCTTTGTGTCTATGGTTTTGGTACTGGAGATAGGTAATACTATTTGGTAATACTCAAATGGAAAATAAATGTTTAATCATGCTGTGTAAAAATAGGATTTAAAAAATATTTTCCATTGATTCACCTTTGAAATTTGACTACTAAGGCAAATATAAATGACCTACACAAATGTGATATGTCATTTAGAAAATAGAGATGATAGAAATTGCCTAGACTCACATCATCTGAAGGTAGCTCTTTAGATGAAAACAGTTTTAGAATATATATTTTTCTATATTTTCTAAGCATGTACATTTCATATGTCATACATTTAAAATATGGATTCTAACTTTTGAAACAAGTATGAGAGTTAGTATTAAATAATATTTAAGTACTAGACTTAAGTGGAAAAATGCTGCTACATTATATTATTCTGATAATAGGTCTCTAAAAGGATTTTATGCCCTATAATGATGCTTTTTCTTTTAAATATTCTGTTTTAACAAATTATGTCTGATTTCATCAGGATTTTAATATTACATTTGCCATGCCTATCAAATATAAGAAATATCTTCATTGTAATTTATTAATTATTGTTTTGGTCATAGTGTATTAATTATTAATTATTGGTATTTACTATATGTATACACTTCTTTGATAATTTTTTTGGAGCGTGAAGTTAACATCTATGGTTTAAGAATATCTGTTTTTCTTTATATTTGGCAGATGTTCTAGTGGTTAAGAATTTGCACTTTGCTTTCAGGTAGATCGGAGATTTAATCCTAGCTCTATTACTTACTAACTTTAGGCAAGTTATATTGTCTTTCTGAATCATTTATCCTAATTTATGAAAGGGGGATAGTAATAAATCTTGCATGATTGGGATATGGGGAAATCAAACTAGATGATATATATATAAAGGATTTAGCACAGTGCCTTGTAGGTACATGATTGCCATTCATTTACCTCTCTAACAGCACCACCACTACTATTCTATTTTGTGGATATTAACATGCCACGTGTCAATAACTTAAATTACTTTTACTTTAACTAATTTAAAATCTTAAGATGAAGAGATTCCTATGTTATAACAACAGGAGGGAACCAAGTTAGAGGTGCTAGACAATATGGTGAATTATCCAGGCATACTATCTATCTATGTTTCATTCTCATAGGACTTTTAATTTGATGCTTTTAGGGATCACATTCTGTTTGCTAGCTCCCAATGGATATGACCAATTTTTAGAAAGACAGGTTAGCTGTGGTATAAAGAAGGGATTAAAGGAGACAAGAGCAGTTAGGAGACTTAAAGTGAGAGGACACAGTGGCAGGAACTAAGGTAATGAAAGTGGGGGTGAAGAGAAATGAATGGTTTTGAGAGATGCATAAGATATAATACTATAAACAACTAGAGGCCCGGTGCATGAATTCGTGCATGGGTGGGGTCCAGCTGGCCCACCCTGATCGGGGCCGATCAGGCCAGGCCAGCTGGGAGGAGGAGCCATGGGCAGTTAGCAGGCTGGTCCCACCCCCGATTGGGGGGGGGGGGCACAATCAGGGATGGGGCCAGCCAAGGGGAGGGGCTCCGAGATGTTGGAAGGCCGACCCTGCTCCCTGGTTGAATTCTGGTCGAACTCCCAGTCGAGGGGACAATTTGCATATTACCCTTTTATTATCTACTAGAGGCCTGGTGCACAAAATTCATGCACAGAGGGGGGGGTCCCTCAGCCCAACCTGCACCCTCTCCGATCCGGGACCCCTCTCACAATCCGGACCCACTGGCTCCTAACTGCTCACCTACCTGCCTGCTTGATGTCCCCTGCTGGCCTGATTGCCCCTAACTGCTCTCCCCTGCCAACCTGATCCCCCTAACTGCTCTCAGCTGCTGGCCTGATCCCCCTAACTGCCTATCTGCTCTCCCCTCCTGGCTTGATCCCCCTAACTACCTAACTGCTATCTTCTCTCTTCTTCCGCAGTGCTGGCCTTCTCCCGCGGCACCAACCTTCTCACCTCCTCCCTTCTCCCGTGGCACCACCTCCTTCTGCCTTCTCCCTTCTCCCGTCTGCGGCGCCTTCTCCCATGGCCTCTGCAAAAGGGACCGTGGTGCTGGATTGGCCCTCACAGCTGCCATGGCTGCTGGCCCTCGGCCTTGCAGCCGCTGTGGCTTTGTCTGGAAGGACCTCTGGAAGACCTCTGGTCTAATTAGCATACTTCCCTTTTATTAGTATAGATAATAATAAAAGCATAATATGCTAATTAGATGAGACAGCTGAACGACCTTCCAGACAAAGCCTGGGCTGCGAGGCTTGAGACAAGGTGCTGCGGCTGCGAGGGCCAAACCCCTTGCACGAATTTCATGCATTGGGCCTCTACTATAGGATAATTGGAAATGGGTGATGAAGGATTGTTAACAATCAAGAATGGGACTTATTTTGGATTATTATCTCTTTTCTCATGCATTTTTCATAATTTTTTAGTTTTCAAAACTAAAATGACTAATGGATAAGATTTCATCTCTTCTCATGCATTTTCCATCATTTTTTAGCTTTCAAAACTAAAATTACTAATGGATAAGATTTTTAAAATGTTTTACTAGTTATATGTATTATAATGTTTACTAGTTCCATTAGAGTTTTACATTATATTACTTAGTTTTATCCTAACAATAGTCCTTTGAAGTTGATCACTTAGACCATTTTTGAAATATGATAGCTCATATCTCGAATAATTTACCCACAGACTTGGAGGAAATGTGAAAGTTTACATAGTTGGCAGAGTTAGAACTTGAATATAAGTCTTCTAACTTGTTCAGACAGAAGTATGTTTCAAAAGCAGTTCGTATAACATTTGAAATCCTTAAATAGAATTTTTGGCATATTTATCTGAGACATTAAAAAATTTACTATATTTACTATATTTTGTTTATTACAGGGGAATGAACATAGAGTTTTTACTCTAAATGAAGGCTCTTCTGCCCATATTTGTACCGTACAATTGGATAAAGCAATACTACATTTAAAATTACTTGACTATCTTAATCAAGATTGGAAAAGTGAATATCATATAAAACCTAATCAACAAGATATTAGTTTCATCAATTTTACCTGTGTTACAGAAATGGAAAAGAATGATTTAGATATTGCTATCCATGTGACTTATAATCCTGGCCAGACAGTTGTGGCATTTCATAGCCCTTACTGGATGGTCAATAAAACTGGTCGAATGTTACAGTATAAAGCAGATGGAATTCATCGAAAGCATCCACCTAATTATAAAATGCCAGTTCTCTTTTCTTTTCAGCCAAAGCACTTTTTTA
This sequence comes from Myotis lucifugus, assembly GCF_000147115.1. Classification (NCBI taxonomy): domain Eukaryota; kingdom Metazoa; phylum Chordata; class Mammalia; order Chiroptera; family Vespertilionidae; genus Myotis; species Myotis lucifugus. The sequence goes on from NW_005871079.1 coordinate 5,648,648, forward strand.
ATAACAATAAGGTACGTAAAGTTTTTTAACTTTTTTTTTTTTAGCTATTTATCACTCCTTTTTAGATTTTAGAATTTTGAAGAATAAAATAATATGAAACAGGTAGAAATAACATTTGTTAAATATTTGATGTTATAAAGATTAGAATTTTGTGTTGGGAAAGGTTTAGTGCATTAACAGTACAATATTTATGCTAAGAAGCAAAATGTATAAATTTAGGTTGGAATTTTTAAAGGTACTAATGTTGTAATATCTTTGAAATATTTTTTCCTAGGTTCAGCTTATGGTAACTGATAGTGAGTTGTCAGATCAGTTTTCAATTGATACTGTTGGTAGTCATGGAGCTGTTAAATGTAAAGGCATGAAAATGGAGTATCAAGTGAGTTCATTCTCTGCTCATCAAGAAATTTTTATTTAAACTGTATCTGTTGACTACTTAATTTTTAAGGATGTTATGATAATGTAATAATTAATATGTTTTTCCTTAGGTTGGTGTCATTATAGACCTCAGCAGTTTTAACATTACCAGAATTGTGACATTTACCCCTTTTTATATGATCGAAAACAAAAGCAAGTATCATATATCAGTGGCTGAAGAGGGGAGTGATAAATGGCTCTCTCTCGATTTGGAGCAGGTGGGTAGATGGATTTCAATAATATAGCTCTTAGAATTTCATTTTTCCTGGAAGTTAGATAACTGAAATTACTATGTAATGTTTTATCTTTCCATTCCCCCAATTTTATTTGTTTCATAATTTATTGAGGATTTGTACCAAGCCCTACATATTTAATTATTAAAATTCAGAACTTGCCATTGAGAAATACATTTCTTGATAAGGGAGTGTAGACATTTAGCAATTACTAACCAAATGGAGCAAATAGAGCAGTAGAAGACTAGATAAGGTATTAATGCAGGAAAGAGAAGGAAATGATTTATTCTCTTCAGGAAGGTGTTAGGACTGCCTTTAAAGAATAGATTAAGCCAGTTATTTTAAGAAGGTGGTAGTGACTTAGGAGTAAAATATTTCTATTACTCCATTTTTAGCTGTTAAACCTCTACATAAGAGCTGTCTGAAGGGCTGCCAGATGGTGATAGAATATTTTACTTTTGAAGAAATTTTATTCAAATATGTTAGGATTATAAGAGAAGTGTTTGCTATTTTTATTCATTATTCTATCTTGCTTTTAAACCATCCTTCTTGAGTCATTCTGGTTGAGCTACTTCCTTTCGAATTTGCTTTAGTGCTGGTTCTGGAGGAAAGTACCATCAGTGGGTGTTTACCCATAAAGTTTTTATCATCATCTTTCTTTTATGATGCCTTTTCTTGATAATTCTATTTTTTCTCAGCATGTTGTATATTTTACTCCTGTGTTTTTTGGCTTCCATTTTTGTTGAAAATTTGGCTGTGGTTCTGTCATTTCTTTGGAGGTCATCTTTCTTTTCTCCTTAGCTGCCTTCAGTCTTCTCTTTGTGTTTGATATTTTGCAGTCATACTATTTGTCTACATGTGGGTTCCTTTTATATATCCTGCCTCATATGCTTTACTGCTAGATCTGTGGGTAACGATTTTTCATACTTTCTATAAAATTTGCAACTATTGTCTCTTTAAGTATTCTCCTGTTCATCCATTTTCTCCTTCCGAGCCTTTAATCAGACATATCCTAGACTTTCATATTCTATTTTCTCTGTCTCTTAATATCTTTTTTTTCTATCTGTATAACTTTCTGTGCTACAATCTGGATAAATTCTACATATATTTTCCGTAATTTTTTACTTTTACTATGTCTAAACTGTTATTTAAACCTTCACCTGAGTTTTTTATTTGTATTTCTCATTCCCAGAAGCTCCACTTTTTTCAAGGCTGCCTGTTAATTCATTCTTTTAGCAAATACTTATTGTGTACTCCTATGTGCCTTGCGATAGTTACATCTGCTAATGAAACCACAAGTCCCAGTCTTTGTATAATTTATATTTTAATGGAGTTGTAGGGAAACATTAAATGAATAATACCATGATCAATTAGTAAAATATATAATATGTTTAAAGGTGACAGGGGGATAGAAATAAGACAGGTAAAGGAGTATTAAGAGTTATAATGAATACCCTGGCTGGTGTGCTCAGTGGTTAGAAAATCACCCAATGGACCAAGGTTCTTGGGTTCAATTCCCAGTCAATGGCATGTACCTGGGTTGTAGGTTTGATCCCTAGCCCTACCTTGGGACAGGTATGAGAGGCAACCAATCAATGTGTCTCTCTCGCATTGATTATTTTCTCCCTCTCTCTTTTTCTATCTCCTTTACCCTCCCTCCCTTCCACTCTCTCTAAAAAAAAAAAGAAAGAAAACATTAGTGGAAAAAATATTCTCAGGTGAGGATTAAAAATAAAGTCACAGCGAAAAGGGGTGAGCTATAATTTTGCATAAGGTGGTCAAGGATAGGACTTATTGAAGTCACTTTTGAAAGACATGGAGGAATTGTGAGAATTAGCAATTGTTAGGAGCTCAGCTGAGCTGGAGCTAAGCAGCCAGGTATTGGAGTAGCTGATTAAGACAACAAACCAAAATGAACATAGTCAAACCATTAATCAATCGCTTACTGAGATTGTATAAGCAAGAAGCTAAACTGGAGAAAGCCCCAACTCCCCTGTTCCATTTTTCCTATGGAACAGCATTGGTCAGGCAGGGGTCAGGTGGATCAGCAAGACACTAGGGTTGTGTCACAATCGGAGGAGCCCTGAACAAAAGGCTTTTACAGTTTTATGGACCTGTAAGATGGGGGTGAACAAGGGGAAAGGCTCGGAGTGGAAAAATCCTGAGCACTGAGTCAGAATAGAGAATATGTGTCTTCAGGGTTCCCCTTCTCACCTTGATAAAGAGGTTTTGCATAGGTTCCTAAGGAAGGCCTATGCCAAGGGCACTACAAAAAAGCCTCTGAATAAAGGTGCCTGGGGTAGGAATGCAGATATGTGTAAGAGCTTGGCTGGAGGTAGGGCTGAGTCCTTGACAATGCAATAAGCTGGCTGTGCACCTGGTCTGGTGTGGGAGGACAGCTTTTCCCTGTGAGGCCTGCCAGATTAAAAAAAAAAATCACCTTTGTCGTTAACTATATTCTGACCTGAAAATTACACGTAGCTTTTTAGCCAGGAGCTGGCCACTTGAGCAATGTGGGTATCTGGAAAAGAGCATTAGTGACAAAAGGATCAGCCAGGGTAGGTGCCCCAAGGTGGGAGAATATTTGGCATGTTTGAGGGAAAGCGAAGTGGCCAGTAGTACTGGAAGAAGGAAAAGTAGCAGAGGACAAGGTATAACGGTGATAAAGGGTAATCGTGCAGGACTTTCTGAGCCATTGCAAGGATTTATCTTTTGCTCTGAGTGAAATGGAGAACTGTTGGAGGGTTTTGAATAGTTAAACATAGTATGCTTTCAATAAATATTTGTTAAATAAATATAGTATTTATTCTTGTAAATGTTTCATGTGGGTTCTTGGCTTGTTGGATATAGAACTGTCTATGTATCTAATTGCAGAGATTAAAGCGGTAGCTTTGTTTTGCTTTATAGGTTTTCTAGGTATAACTTTTTCCATACTTTTATTTACAGCAGTTCTATGTCTCGATTTATGTGTCTATTGCCAGTAACATTATTGGGTCTTATCTTTTTAAAAACACATTCTATAGCCCATGTCTTTCGACAGTTAGTTTATATTTATATTAATTTTGATTACAACTGCATAACAACTTTTTTTTTAAAAAGTTGTCTTATTTTCAATTTCCCCTTTCTTAAGATATCTTTTCTTTGCTAATTTAAAAGTCTTATATTTTAATTTTGGCTTATCGTGGCCAACCTTACCATAAGATTTATACTCATGATTATTACCTATATAGATTTGTTTAACTTATCTACATCTCTGTTTTCCCACTACAAAAGACAAGTACTTTCCTACTTTCTCTAGTCTCAAGAGGTGAGCATATAATATTTTTAAAAGATATGCAGCATATCTTTTTAAGCATAAAAACATTTTTTAAGGCAAGGCTACCAGAAGGTAGCAGGCTAGGGGAGTTGAGAGAGCATATCAGTGTTTCAGGGGAAGTAGACTTGGATTAGCATTGCTGCTCTTTTAATTCTTCCAGGTAATTGTCTGCTAGGTTGCAGGAAATCCTGAGGGGCACCTTTTAAGCCTCTTACAGCCTTAACCATGTTCCATCTAGTTCTGTTAATCACCTTTTATGGTTGAATAAAACTGACTCTAACATGTCAGTTCTGCTACATTTTCCCAGGTCGTGTGATAATCAGATATCACACATGAACAGTCCCACTGAAATATGTGACGTCTCCAGTCTGGCTGGGGCTTACAGACAGTTTGCATCTCCATTCCTCTCCGTTTAGTTCTTTTTGTTTCCCGCTCCTGCTAATCCAGTCTTCTTTCTGGGTACACTGACTGTCTCCTATTCTTTCAGTTTGGTTTTCAAATCACCGATATCCAGGTAGTTTTTAATTTTTTGAGCCTGTTTCCTGTTCTGAACTTTGAATATATCTTTTACTTTTGTACCCTTGTTTGACTTCCCTGAGTCAACATTTGGGTGTACTTGACTACTGCTTAATTACCAAGGGTTGCCCACAACTGACTATGATTTTCAGTAACAGATCACTTGCTTCCCTTGTGCTCTCTGCTCAGCTTGTTGATTTTTCAAACCCTTATCTAGATCTGGACCACATTAAAATTTCTGCTTATCATAGCTTTTCAGCTTACTACCCATTACTGCTTGTTTTCACACTGTCCACAAGTGGCAACACATCTCTAAGTAGGCAGTTTATAACTGTTTAGGTAAATAACCCAGTAACCAGAGCACTGTTGAAAGAGATTTATTTTCATTTTATTTTGTTTACTCTGATGGGTTTATTAAAATGATAAAGGTCTTTATGGTACAATATATTGTAGGTTCTAAAAAAAATAAATATATGTAATATATGTTTTAGTGTATTCCCTTTTGGCCTGAGGATGCTTCAAATAAACTTCTTATTCAAGTTGAAAGAAGTAGAGGCCCTCCCCAAAAGATACATTTTAACAAGCAAGAAAATTGTATTTTATTGCGTCTGGATAATGAGGTAATTAATTTGTGTGTGTGTGTGTGTGTGTGTGTGTGTGTGTGTGTGATGAGTTAATGTTACTTACTAGTATTTAATTTTTTTGTATCAAATAATTTTCTCATGGTTTTTTTCCCTTTCACCAAAAATGAACAAAGATTTCTTTTTTGCGAGGGAAAAAAGTACTAAAGGGAAACAGTCATAAAACAATTTTGTTATACAGAATTAGTAGAAGTGCCAGAACAGGGGTGGGCAAACTTTTTGACTCGAGGGCCACAATGGGTTCTTAAACTGGACCGGAAGGCCGGAACAAAAGCATGTATGGAGTGTTTGTGTGAACTAATATAAATTCAAAGTAAACATCATTACATAAAAGGGTACGGTCTTTTTTTTTTTTTTTTTTTAGTTTTATTCATTTCAAACGGGCGGGATCCGGCCCGCGGGCCGTAGTTTGCCCACGGCTGGCCTAGAATATACATCTGGAATTTGACCCATCTATATATAATAGAGAGTATGGTTTCCCAGACATGCCATATAAAATAAAAATATGTTATGAAAAGTTTTGTTATTAAGTGTTGTTAGTTAATATTCTTTGAAAAATGATCACATTAGAGAATATTTTCTCTTTTTTTATAGCTTGGCGGTATTATAGCAGAAGTTAATTTGGCTGAGCATTCTACAGTTATTACATTTTCAGATTATCATGATGGAGCAGCTACATTCCTATTAATAAATCACACTAAGAATGACATTATTGAATATAAGCAAAGGTAAGAAGAGGATCACAAATACAGTATCCCCTGATTTGAGCAAAGTCTAGGTGATGAGACACTGACTTTATGATGATTTCTTTTTTTAAATTAAATATATTTTTATTGATTTCAGAGAGGAAGAGAGAGATAGAAACATCAATTATGAGAGAGAATAATTGATCAGCTGCCTCCTGCACATCCCCTACTGGGGATCGAACCATGACCAGGAATCGAACCATGACCTTCTGGTTCATAGATTTATGCTCAACCACTGAGTCACACCAGCTGGGCTATTCTCATTGTTTTCTTAGAAACCCTCTTTTCCATTATATAAGGAAAAACTTTCAGTCTACTTTTAATCAGAAATATTATAAATCTCAATTAATTGACTTGGAATTACTGAACTATATTATTTTGGGTTCTTTATTCATTTTCTTACACTTAATTTAATGCCTATTTTTACTATTTGTGTCAGTTCTCTCAGTGAAATAGAAGACTCTCTCCCTCCTGGAAAAGCAGTATTTTATACATGGGCCGATCCAGTGGGCTCTAGAAAGCTGAAGTGGAGTTGTGGGAAAAGCCACGGTGAAGTAACACAAAAAGATGTATGTTTTGGGCTGATTATCATGATGTCCTCAGCAGCATTTTTTTGTTTTTTTAAATAGTATTCTCTTTGAGCCTTACTAGTTTTAAGGCATGTTTATGTCTGCACTACTAAAATAAACTGACAAAGATTTAAAAAGTATTCAAACTTTAACTTAACCAAAAATGTTTAAAACTTGAAGTAGTCTTATTTTGCCTACATCATTAATTGCTTCAATCCTATATAATAAAAGGGTAATATGCAAATTGACCCTAACAGCGGAATGACCGGGAATGACCGGTCACTATGATGTGCACTGACCATCAGGAGGCAGATGCTCAACGCAGGAGCTACCCCCTGGTGGTCAGTGTGCTCCCACAGGAGGAGCTCTGCTCAGCCACAAGGCAGGCTGACAGCTGCAAGCATAGCAGCAGTGGCGGGAGCCTCTCCCACCTCCTCGGCAGTGCTAAGGATGTCTGACTGACGGCTTAGGCCCATTCCTTTTGGGGAGCGGGCCTAAGCCATCAGTCGGACATCCTCTGAGGGCTCCCAGGCTGCCAGAGGGATGTCTGACTGCCAGCTTAGGCCCGATCCCCCAGGGAGCAGGCCTAAGCTGGCAGGTGGACATCCCCCGAGGGTTCCCAGACTGCAAGAAGACACAGGCCGGGCTGAGGGACACCCCCCCACACACCAGTGCACGAATTTTCATGCACTGGACCTCTAGTCGTATATAATAAATAGGTAATGTGCAAGTTGAACATCACTCCAACACATAAGATGGCCGCCCCCATGTGGTCAAAGATGGCTGCCACAAGATGGCTGGCAGGGGAGGGCAGCTGTGGGCGATCAGGCCAACAGGGAAGAATAGTTGGGGGGGACCCAGGCCTGCAGGGGAGGGCAATTGGGAGGGACAAGGCCTGCAAGGGAGGGCATTTGGGGTTGACCAGGCTGGCAGGGGAGGGCAGTTAGGGGCAATCGGGCCGGCTGGGAGGGCATTTAGGGGCAACTAGGCTGGCAAGGGAGGGAAGTTAGGGGTGACTGGGCCAGCAGGAAGGGCAGTTGGGGGTGACCAGGCCTGCAGGGGAAGACGGGTGACGAGGCCGGCAGGGGAGGGTAGTTAGGGGCATCCAGGCTGGCAGGGGAGGGCAGTTAGGGGTGACCAGGCTGGCAAGGGTGGGCAGTTAAGGGTGACCGGGCCAGCAGGGGAGGGCAGTTAGGGGCAATCGGGCCGGCAGGGGAGCAGTTAGGTGTCAATCAGGCTGGCAGGGAAGTGGTTAGGGGGTGATCAGGCTGGCAGGCAGAAGCGGTTAGGGGCAGTCAGGGAGGCTGGTGAGCGGAAGGGAGCCAGCAGTCCTGGATTGTGAGAGGGATGTCTGACTTCCCACCAGGATTGAGCCTAAACGGGCAGTCAGACATCCCTTGAGGGGTCCCAGATTGGAGAGGGTGCAGGCTGGGCTGAGGGACACACACACACACACACACACACACACATGAATTTCATGCACCGGGCCTCTAGTTATGGTATAAAGGTAAATTGTATTTAGAGAGGGGTTTCAGCATTTACCTCATGAACAGATATACTCTTCATTGACAGTCATCTTAGGCCATTTTCACTTCTGTGAGGAACATCTAGGGATCTACTAACTAAAGAATTTATTTCTGGTAGCAAGCTATTATTGATATGGTTTTTCATAATGATAAAGTTGTACATAAACATTTTCCAGTAATATTTTCAATGGCTTTCAGAAATTGGGGTTTTTGTTGTTGTTTTTTTAGAAATTGTTTTTAAACAATTAAAAATTAAAATTTTATTAGTCTTTTAAAATCCGTCTTAATTTGACCCCTATTCCAACGTCTTATTTATTTGATCTGTTGGTTAGTAATTTTGCATATTTATGCCATAATGATAGTTGAATATTATAAAGCTAAATCTGAAATCCACTATGAAATATTAGAAATACTGTATAAATATTTGAAAATAAGTTAGCTTATTGCTATATATTTTATTTTAGAAAGAATTATAAGCAACATGTTTGTTCCTAGATACTGATTTTACAGTAACAACTCCAGTTTTTAATATCAGTGGGTTATAACAAATGTGTTCTGTATATTAAAATTTATTCTTAATCAGAATATTTACTTAACTAGAAATTCATGGGTAATTGTTAATTATTAGAATTTGCTATATTTATCTTGTCATTGAACCTCAAGACCCTGATAACAGTGCAATGCTTATATATAAAGGCTTCCTGCAGAATTACTCACCTGTGCTGAATATCCATGTTTTGTAGAGCATGCAATTGAGATGTCAGATATGTTTTATCCTATTTACTTCAGCTCTATAAGGAAATATGAATTTCTGACTTAAAAAATAAATAATGCATTGGTTAGTCTTAGGATAAAGGAGAGAAAATAATGCTTTGTGTTATTGATAAGCCTACACAGGAAGACTATTTAATTAGACTTTATCAGGATATTAATAAAAGAATAATTGATGTGTCTTCCTTGCTAATAACTTTATAATAGTAATGCAGAAGCAGATATCAAATTATTGTAATTATGTAAATTTCCATTGTTACACAAATATTAATTCATTTAGTTTGTTTGACCCTGTGAAGGAGGCGCCATTACTATTCTCATTTTTTAAATATTAGTTTAAATGTTGGTTGGTGCCATACTCTTAATTTTTTATTTTTTGGTGATTTTATTTTAGGATATGATGACACCTATAAATTTGGGGACAAAGACTATTTATTTAGTTTCATTTTTTGAAGGCTTACAACGCATTATTTTATTCACTGAAGATCCAAAGGTATTTAAAGTGACATATGAAAATGAGAAAGCAGAATTAGCAGAGCAAGAAATTGTGTTGGCATTACAAGATGTTGGACTTTCTCTCGTCAACAATTACACAAAGCAAGAAGTAGCCTATATTGGCATTACAAGGTTAGATGCATTATAATTTGGATAAATTTAAACGATCAGTTCTTTATCATCAAGAATGGTGATTGTAAAATCTGAAATAATTTAATTTAACATCTTTGTTTTGATTAGCCATAATACTAAGATAATGTTAATTTTAAAATGCTTGTGAGATTTTTTTTGCCCTTGAGATAAAGTTATATGATAAATCAAATTCATAAATCCCTTTTTATGTTGTTCATTCTCTAAAAAGTTAGATTTATTCAACTTATCAAAAGTCTACTTTCTTTATTTAACACGCCATAATGTTATTCCACCAAAATGCAGGGTATGTTGATGCTCCTTAAATAGTGGTTCAAGGAATAAAGACAATCACGTTCTAATTTACCTTAACACTTTAAGAGCTAATAAGGTGATACTGTATTTATTATTCCCCAAATAAGTCACCACTAGTAAAACTTTGTTTTCCCTATGCCCGTAATACTCCTGTTTACAAATACTTACAGTAAAATTAATTTATGTGTATTAGTAACTAATTTGAGGGTATTGCTGGATCCCAGTCTGTATAACCAGGATCTTTTAACTTAAACTAATGTACAGATATGTGTGTGTGTATGTATGTATGTATGTATATGTATATATATCATATATCTTTATATAAAAGATGTATAATGTATAAACGATATATAATCCAGATTTAAATTTTTTTTTTTAATAAATGCATCTAGAAATGTTCCTAACTCTTCATTGACTGGAATATATTCTAAAAGGAATATTAAAAACTATTTTCTTAGAAATATGTATTCCTAAAAAATGTTTATTATTTAAACAAAAATGTCAAATAGACAACCTGTTATGGGCTATGTCCTATGCTATGGTGTGAATGCAAGTGGGAGTAACACATGGTTCCTATCTTTTTTTAAATTAAGTGAATATAAATTTTAGAAGGAATAAACAAATAGAGTACTTAAATAAAATTAAATAATTTACATACTAAAACAGAAAGAGTGAAGTAATTTTAGAATATGGGTAGATTTTTTGTTCTATATTTAATTCTTTTGGCAATTTTTCACTGAAATAGATTTGTTTCATTAATTCTCTCATTTTCCTAGATTGTTTCACACTCTGTCTCTTTTTAAACCCCCATTTCCTCTCTCAGCTCACTGCCTTGCATCCCATTTCACTGAGAAAATTGAAGCAATCAAAAAGGAACTTTCAAAGACCCACCCCCCAATATCAACTTCCTACTCACCAGCATTTATTACCTGTATACTATGCTGACATACTTACCCACAGTTATCATAGGTATATCATATGTGCTATTTAAACAAATTTTTCTGCTTTTGCATTGTATTCTGTTCCCTTTTACTTTTTGAGACACTGATCTAGCAATTCTCTTTTTTCTTTCTCCTTTCCACAATTTCTGACTCTCTTTTGGATTGTTCTCATCAATATTATTTCTCTCAACTTAAATTTTATTGTCTTGATCCTACTTTCTCTGCTATCTACTGCCTATTTCTTTGCTTCCCTTTATAGCCAAACTGCCCAAAAGTGTTGTTCATGACAAAAGACTTAAATATATTCACTACATTCAATTCTTTTTTACCCATTTTTTTCTTTAGTCACTCCCAATAGGCTTTGGCTCTCAATGTACCATGAAACTGGTGTTACCAAGAGCACCTTAGGGATGTGTGTATTGCCAGGTCTGAAGTACAATATCCAACCCCCTTGTTGCTTAAAAGTTCATAACATTTAACACAGATTCCTTCTTTGACTGACCTCCAGGATTTCTTACCTTGATTTTTCTTTTTCTCCCAACATTCTCAGTCTCATTTGTTGGTTCCTTGTCTTCTCCATTGGGTGCCCTGAAGCTCTCAAACCTAATCCTCTTCTCTGTTTCAGTTTTATGATTTCAAATACCACATATAAGCCAAATTTTCTAGAAATACATCTTCAGCCAGATTTTTCTTCATGAACTCCAGGCATGTATATCCAGCTGCCTACATAAAATTTGTACTAAAATACCTAAGAGACTAACTATCTATATAAAACCCTAATATGCAAATCGACCGACCAGTCGCTATGATGCACACTGACCACCAGGGGGCAGACGCTCAACACAGGAGCTGCCCCCTGATGGTAAGTATGCTCCCACAGGGGGAGTGCCGCTCAGCCAGAAGCCGGGCACATGGCTGGTGAGGGCAGCGGTGGTGGCAGGAGCCTCTCCCACCTCTGTGGCAGTGCTAAGGGGCAGCAAGCCAAGCTGTAAGGAGCAGCAAACAGGCAGGCCTAAGCCGGCAGGCAGACATCCCCAAGGACTCCTGGACTGTGAGAGGGTGTAGGCCAGGCTGAGGGACCTCCCTCCCCTCCTCCCCACCCAGAGTATGAATTTCGTGCATCGGGTCTCTAGTACTTTATATGTTTAAAACCCATTTCCTGATATCCTACCACATCTGCCTCCTCATTGAAGTTAATGACAAATACATCCTTCTAGTTACTCAGGCCAAAAGTGTTGGAATCATTTTGTTTCATCTCTTTACTCACACCTCACATCTAATCCATCTAGAGCAGTGGTTCTCAACCTTCCTAATGCCGCGACCCTTTAATACAGTTCCTCATGTTGTGGTGACCCCCAACCATAAAATTATTTTCGTTGCTACTTCATAACTGTAATTTTGCTACTGTTATGAATCGTAATGTAAATATCTGATATGCAGGATGTATTTAGGCGACCCCTGTGAAAGGGTCATTTGACCTCCAAAGGGGTCGCGACCCACAGGTTGAGAACCGCTGATCTAGAGGCTATGTGCTGGCTCTACCTTCAAAACATACATAGGATCTGACCACTTTTCACTACCTCAGTGTTATCACCCTAGGCAGAGCCCTCACCATTTCTCTCCCAGCTTACTACATTAAACTCCTAATAAGTTTTTCTGCTTCTAGCCATCATTCCCCTTTTCTCTTACCCCTATCCCAGCAGTGTATTTCTAACAAAGCTTAAGTCAGATCGTGTCATTGATCTTCTCATAATCTTTCAACTGTTATTCATCTCAGAGTAAAACTCCAAGTCTTTACAATATCCTACAAGGCTTTCCCATTATTTGGCCCCTGTCTTACTTCATCTTCTACTCTTCTTTTTTTTTTTTTTAATCCTCACCTGAGGATATTTTTCCATTGACTTACAGAGTGTGGAAGGGAGGAGGACAGACAAAGAGAGAGGAACATTGATGTGAGAGAGACACATGGATAGGTTTCTTCCCGCACGCTCTGTCTACTGAACCAGACTGGCTAGGTCGTCTTCTACTCTTAATGTGTTCCAGTATGCCAGCCTCCTTGCTCTTCTTCATATACTACAAGCATGCTCACAGAGTCTTTGCTCTAACTGGTCCCTCTACTTGAAATGTTCTCCTGTTGTCTTCTGGATAAATTCCCTGATCTCTAAGTTCTTGAAATCTTACTTCCATGACACCCCTGTTGACTACTCACTTTTAACACTGCAACCCACAACTTTGCATATCCCAATACTCCGTGTCCACCTTTCCTTGTCTACTTTTTCTTCTTTCAAAAGCATTTCACCTCCTAATATATTAAATATGCTAAGTTACTATATTTATGACTTTCTTTTTATCAGTCAGCTAAAATGAAGCTAAAGAATGGCAGTAATGTTCACTGCTAGAATTCCTACTACCAAGAATGGTGCCTAAGTAGGAATTTAATGTGATTGGTTGAATTGAGGATATTGCAAAATTTTTACTCAAGATTTTGTAATTCATGTAATAAACCAGTTAAAATGAAAATGTATATAAATTAGTACCATGATTTTTGCTTTCATATGTAAGTTCTGATGTGGTTTGGGAGACAAAACCCAAGAAGAAGGCAAGATGGAAGCCAATGAGTATAAAGCACACTGAGAAGTTAGAGAAAGAATTTAAGGAATATATTGAATCTTCACCTTCAGAAGATAAGGTTATTGAGTTGGACACTAATATTCCGGTAATATTTTTAAGTACTGATATGAAGTTTTAATTTTTATCTATTATAATTAGATTAATCACCAGTTAATATTTAAGTCTTATTTCCTTACAAAACAGTGAATGTTATCATACATACTTAATATAAAATATTAAAAACTCAGACTTTCTCTTGAGATACTAGTGATCTATTCCTTGGTTAACAAGCCAGTAACTATTTTTTAATTATTTGTAATGTTATTTTATATTTCTCACTTGTTTTGGGTAAATTTTAGCAAATTTATAAAAAGTGATACAACCAAGCTCTAAGGAATATCTGAATGTTTTTGTGAATTGTATGGATATGGGCTATAAAGTTCTCATTCTAAACCTAATTGAATATTTAGCCTATTATTTTAATTAGTATTTTTAAAATTTTGGTACACATTTCTAATTTTAATCAGTTATGAGTAAATAGGAATTCTATGTGTTTTTGGGGGATGCCATGTTTTTCAGGTTCGCTTTACACCTAGTGGCAATAACATGAAAATTCTGCAACCACATATAATAGCTATACGAAGAAATTATCTGCCAGCATTAAACGTGGAATATAACACATCTGCACATCAATCATCATTTAGAATTCAAATTTATAGAATACAGGTGAGTCTGAATAGATAGTCAAATTGTATTATAAATTAAACTAATTTATTCTTATGGTCTATTTTAACACTTCCATTTCAGTGTGGGACTAGACTTTTTGATTCCTTCTCCTTAAATCTTGTTATTCTAGTCAGGTTCTATAATTAACATATGAACATACTAACCTGGGTTTTTTTTGTTTGTTTGTTTGTTTTTTAGATCCAAAACCAGATACATGGTGCTGTATTTCCATTTGTATTTTATCCTATTAAGCCTCCCAAGTCAGTCACCATGGATTCAGGTTTGTCTATATCTTTAGATTGCTATAAAAGTGGTTGTATTAACTGTTTGGTTTATTTTACTATAATAATATGAAATGAAACCATTTTACTCAGCTAACTTCAACAAAACTCTGATTGAATACTGAAGAAAAGATTAATTAGAAATATATATCTTAATGTTTAGAAATGCTACTTTTAAAAAATTACAATGTTTAAAACTCTGATTTAAAAGCCACTGAGACCTTTGAATAAATAGTGAGGAAGTTCAAATTCAGACTGTTTTCTAACCACAGGAACTGCCCTAATCCCCAGTTGAGAATGATTACAAGTCTTTTCTTCCATCCTCTCTTCCCTTCACCTTCTTTCTTTGCTGTTGTTCTTCCCCTCACTTTCTTTTCTCTTCCCACTACCCTGCTCCCTCCCTCCTTTTTCTTTCCACAGTTACCTTCATACCACTGACTAAACTATCTAAAGGAGTATTCATAATCTGCTTGGAAGCTTATTGACCAGTATACATGCCCAAGCCCTTTCACCTAGAAGTCAAGGGCAAGATCCTGAAATCTGTGTTTCCACAAAGTTTCCCTGATGGTTCTAATGCTTGCTTCTAGTTTAAACTCACTAATTTAAAGGATTAGTAATCCTCAGAGGGAGTATAGATAATGTACAAAAACAATCCTGGAGTCTGAAATTAAGACTATAATGGGTCATGCAAATATTAGTAATTTTAATTGATATTCACCATTTAGCAAATAATTTAGTTAGCCATTGTAATGTGTATTACATGGTAAGAAAATGCTGCTTATCTTTTTTTAAAGCATCATGGAATTAATCATATTTATTACCCTTTACAGCACCCAAGCCCTTTACAGATGTCAGTATTGTCATGAGATCTGCAGGGCATTCCCAGATATCACGTATTAAGTAAGTGTCCTAATACATTCCTTGTGTATTTATTTAATGTTTTGATTTAAACTGTGCTCTTTAGAAAAAGTAAATTTCAAATAAGTCAAAGATTTAAATGTACAATATTAAATTATGAAGGTCATAGAAAACGTCTATTAATTATTTTATAATTACGGAGAATCAGAAGGCTCTAAATGAAATACACCTAGGTATTAACGAAAGTTATTTCTAAATTATGGGCATTTTATTTTCCTTTTTGTTTATTTGTTTTCTCAAGTTCTCTATAATTACTGCATAGTGTTAGAAACAAGAGAGAAAATAGTATTTTCAAATTCAGTCACCACCCAGTGCAAGAAATCTAACATTTATAGAAACATTCATCTATGTATTATTCCCTTATTTCTTGTTTTCTCTGCCCTATTACCAAGACAAACATTATTCTCTTGCTTTTTTCTTTTTTAAATCCTTACCTGAGGATTTTTTTCATTGATTTTTCTTTCTTTTTTTTTTTTGAGAGAAACATGGATGTGAGAGACAAACATCTATTGGTTGCCTCCTGCAAGTGCCCCAACCAGGGATCAGATCCACAACTTCAGTATGTGCCCTAACTGGGAATTGAACCCACCACCTTTGAATGTATGGGACAATGCTCCAACCAACTGAGCCACACTGGCCTGGGCTATTCCCTTGCTTTTCAAATTATAGTTTTATTATAATTTAAATAATATCTATCTAATGTGTACCTAAACATTATGCTTCTTAGTTTCCCTTTTCTCCTCCTAATTAAAATTTTTTTTTTCAAACCGTACAATACTCCTGGGACTTGCTTTTTTTTATTAAGCTTTTTAGTAAAATGTATTCATTTTGTGGTATGTAGCTAGAATTTATCTATAAACACTAATAAATAATGTTTGATGACTGTATACCACAGTTTACTTATAGATTTCCTCTCTATAGGCATTTTCATACTTGAGTTTCTTGCTATTATGAAGTGTTACCATGACATTCCTCTAGAAAGTTCTAAGTTTTAACATTCTAATATTTAATACTTTTTTCTTTATCTAATTTTTTTAATACTGTTAATTGATGACCTTTCATATTTTCTACTTTGTAATATAGATACTTCAAAGTGTTGATCCAAGAAATGGATCTCAGGTTAGATCTTGGGTTTGTCTATGCATTAGCAGAACTTATGACAGAAGCTGAAGTAACTGAAAAAACGGAGGTAAGACTTAAAATAATGGCATTGATGGTAAGGATTCGGAAAAGGACTGAGAAAAATGTTAGCTATCCTGATAAATTATTTCTCCCCCCCTCCAAAGGAATTCTTTTTTTTTTAAATTTTGTTTTATTGCTTAAAGTATTACAAAGAGTATTACATATGTCTCCTTTTTTTTTTCTCCCCTTGACCTTCCCCCGGCCTCCCCTACACCCCAGTGTCTTGTGTCCATTGGTTATGTTTATATGCATGCATACAAGTCCTTCAGTTGATCTCTTACCCCCACCCCCCAACCCTCCTGATAAATTCTTAAAGTGTTATAATGGTTTTGTTTCATTTTAAAAATATTTTTATTACGCTGCTGTGGTGAGTACATTGGCAGAAATCATTTTTTTAGATTATAGAAGACACGAATAGTCTTAAGCAAGATAAGTTAAAATAGTCTTTTAAACGTGAGATAGCAAATAGGAGGAAAGATTTAAATCCATAGTAGAAGGAAGAGGATAATCAGTCATGTTCACATTACTGTGGGTTTTTTTTTCAATTTTACTTTCCTTGGTTACTTTTGTTTAGATTAATAATTTAGAATAACGATTTCAACCGGTGCACTGTGGCACACTGGTGTGCTGCAAGAATTGTAAAAAAGTGCAATACTTAACTATTTAAAAAAAATAAATACATTATTTATTACAAAACAAAAATAAATGGATTAGATTAGTGGCCTTTTCGAGTAAAATCTGTAATCACATGAGGAAAAGCTTAGCGTCTTTTAGTGGATTAGATGGAAACATAGAAGATATGCTTATCAGTTTCCGAGCGACAGACAGAACTTTCCTAACAAAAGAAATATTAGTTTCTCTCCTCAGGCAGTATCTTCCTAATTATGAATGATGTTGGATCTGGATATTACAGGGGAGTGTTCTGCAGTGTGTGAGCTATTGGCTTAACTACTTCCTGAAGATAGGTCCCTTAAGTTTTTAATACTTTATGTTCCTTTACAGGTTGAACTTTTTCATAAAGATATAGAAGTTTTCCAAGAAGAATATAAAACAGTTTCATTAGTAGATTCATCACAAGTCAGTCTCTATGAGTATTTTCATATATCTCCTATCAAGGTAGGGAAAAATAAGTTATTTTTATTATCTATGATAATCTAGGTAATAGCAAATTTAATAACCCTTTAAAAATTTTATTCTTATAATAATTTTCACCATATGGAACTAATAGTGGAGCTACCCACAGCATGTGTTTATATGTTTATGTCTTGACCTAACAGATTTCCTTAGTGTTAAAGTATTTAATGACAGTTTTCTAAATTTTGTGTTGATGTATGTATAAGTTTTTCTTTTAACTGGGTTGTAATTGATACATTAAATTTATTTCAGGTATACAGTGTAATGATTTGATATTTGTATAGACTGAAATGATCATCACAATATATTACCATCTGTCTGTATACAGTATTATAATTTATTTATTTTTTGTGATGAGAACTTTTAAGATTCCTCCTTTAGCAACTTTCAAGTATGCAGTACAGTACTAACTGTAGTGTATACATTTTAATTTATAAATTAATCTTAATTTAAGATTTGAAGATTGGATGGAACTAAATATAAGTTCTTAACACAAAGTTTTTATGAGTTACTTACAGAATACTTGAAGAAAATTATTGTATAGCTGAGTATACAGCATGTATATGCATACAATACAAAAGTGCTTTTAACATCCTGCTACCTTAGTTCTTATAGTTGAAACATTCACTTGTGGAGATATTTATTTCAGCAACTTTAACTTCTAGATATTATTGTCACTAACAATGTATAAATGTTAATATTTTCTTAGCTTTACCAAAAGAATTGGATTGAGCTAAATATATCATCATACATTGCTGAATTTAAAATTTAAAAAGAACTGTATTAGATTTTAAATCTTTTAAACTTTTCACTTATTAAATTTGGCACAGTCCTGTTATCTTTGAAATTTTATTTGTGGTGTAGTGACTTTAAAATAAAATTGAATATTAAAAATTAATATTGTCATTATGAAGGTACTGATTTAAATACTTATCTCTTTATCTCTCTAGTTGCATTTAAGTGTTTCACTGAGTTCGGGTAAAGAAGCAGCTAAAGACTCAGAACAGCATGAAGGATTCATTGCAATTAGTTCTTTAAATCTCTTGCTGAAGAGTATTGGCGCCACTCTTACAGATGTACAAGATGTAGTTTTTAAGTATGTTTAAATTCAAATCTACAAATTGATGAAAA
Organism: Myotis lucifugus; assembly: GCF_000147115.1. NCBI lineage: Eukaryota > Metazoa > Chordata > Mammalia > Chiroptera > Vespertilionidae > Myotis > Myotis lucifugus. Next base: position 5,667,245 of record NW_005871079.1, read on the forward strand.
GTCCATTTTATATTCACCAAAAATTTATAAGTGAAAAATGTGTAAAGTACACTGCACATCTTAGGCACAAGATGGTTTTGTTGTTAAGTGTAACATAACTTAGGTAACATACACCTGTTAATCCTTAACTATTGAAAAACAAATTAGTTGTTAAATAATTTCCTTAAGAAATAGAGACAGGGGTCATGCATGTTGGTGCACTCTTTAAGGCCTGTCTGGTCTAGGGAAGAATTCTAAGCAGCTGTGTGTGCCCAAAGGTGTGGTGCTTAAAAGATGTGACTTTAAGGCGGATCAAGACTCTTCAAAGTATATGTGACTAGAAAAAGTGAATGTCATGACAGGGAAATGAAGGGATCAGTTTAAATGTTACCATCAGGAACTTAACTTTGAGTAATTGTGGGAGCTATTAGATAGAGTATCTGACCAAAGAGTGTCCAAGTCTGAGTGGAGACTTCAGATAAGAATGCCCTTTTCAACTACCACCTAGAACTGTTACTAAAAATAATAAGAATCAGTGAGTCCAGTAAGAGATATCTCTGAGTCTGGGTAAGTTAGTTAACAGTCAAATAAAAGAACAGATTTGAAGACATCATATCAGGAATAAAGTGAGAATTCTAGTCTTGCTATCTTATCTGCTAGCATAGAGCTTTCCAATTAGTTGATTGGGTGTATGCTGGGAACAGGTTATAAGTAAATATACCTTCATTCCTCAGCCGTAGGCTGTTCAGGCAGGCCCTGCAGCAATGAACCCTGGTCATTCTTGAGCAACCACTTAAATTTATCTCAGTGTGTCAAACATTTTCTATGTGGGCCATGATAAGACTAAGTTGACAAATATAAGTTCATGTCCATAGATCCAAGGGCTCTCTGATCCTCTAAATTATGTGGAAAATGTGTGTATGTTAGTGGCTTTTCTGAGGGTAAGATCCATAGCTTTCATCAGATTTTTAGAGCTTTTTTGACTAGAATGTGCAGAGATGTATGTAAAAGAGTAGGTTTTCTGGTTGGCATGGGAAAAGACTGAAAGGAAAGATTTGGAGAAAAATTCTAAAGAAAATGAAATCTTAACATTAAAGATTTTATTCCCTCTCTGCCTGTCTCCCTCTCACCCTCTCTCCATGCACGTACCTACACATTTACACATTTTTAATGTGGTTTCTTTTTCAGGCTTGCATTTTTTGAACTCAACTATCAGTTTCATACAACATCTGAACTGCAGTCTGAAGTAGTAAGACACTATTCAAAACAGGTTTGTCTGAGATTATTTTACAAAGGGGCAGAGTGATATAAAATAGTGAAACTGTATGTGTCTGTACCTATATAATGTAGATTTGGCAAGGAAGTTAATAGCCATTTTCAAAAATTTAAGACATGTATTTTATTTTCAGAATTGTAGAAAGAGGCTCTGGCCAAGTAGCTCTGTTTTTAGAGCTTCATCCCAATATGCCAAGGTTACAAGTTTGATCCCCTGTCAGGGCACATATGTGAATCAACCAGTGAATGCATAAATAAGTGGAACAACAAATTGATGTTTCTCTCTTTCTCTCTCTCTCTTTCTAAATTCAGTAAGTAAAAATTAAAAAAAAAAGAGAATGGCCTTTCAGTTTTCTGTCCTTCTAATTTTTAGCTATGTCCCCAATCTTTTCTGGAACAATGTAGACTACACATAAACCTTTAAATAAAATATTAAGTAATTCACCACACTTACTTAAAAAACTAGGCTCAAAGGAAACTATTAGTAACTGATGAACACAGGGTATTTTTTTAAAATATATTTTTATTGATTTCAGAGAGGAAGGAAATGGAGAGAGAGAAAGAAGCATCAATGATGAGAGAGAATCATTGATGAGCTGCCTCCTGCATGTCCCCCTACTGGGGATCGAGCCCAAAACTCGGGCATGTGCCCTTGACTGGAATCGAACCTGGGACCCTTCAGTGTGCAGGCCAACACTCTATCCACTGAACCAAACTGGTGGGGGCGAACACAGGATATTTTTAATGTAATTGAGTTACTAAGTCTTCTAGATATATTATTTTAGTGGATTTTTTTCCCACATTTGAAAAGATTACAGTATTTTTATATAACTTATAGGGCATCTGAGACAGCTGTTGAATAATGGACAGATCATTGAGCATGACTCAAGAGGTCAGGGTTTGGATTCCGGATTTGCCATTCAACCTCTGTTTGGCCCTAGGCATCATTTGACCTGTATATTTCTTCAGTCTATAAAATGATGGTAGTATTAACAACTTTCACACACAGTTGTAAAACTACAAGTATTTTGAATATTCTAAAGTATTATGTAAATCTTACATTATTTCTAATACTCTAACACTGAATTGCTTTTTAAAAACTGACTAGTGACGAATAAGGTAATATATGGTTTAGGTGTTGAAATTGATGATAAGGATATTAGCCTGAAAAATTGGATGTGTGTACTAAATTTAAGAAAAAAATATTAAGCCTGATAATCCAAATTGATTAATGTTTATGTTTTCTTTTTAGGCCATTAGACAAATGTATGTACTCATTCTTGGACTTGAAGTTTTGGGAAATCCCTTTGGCTTGATTAGAGAATTTTCTGAAGGTGTAGAAGCATTTTTCTATGAACCTTACCAGGTAAAACAGTTATTCTTGCATTGTGCAACATATCACACAGATACTGTTGAAAAAATAATGCATTCCAATTGTTAACTTGAGTTGCAGATGTAAATAGATTTTGTGAGTCACAAAGGCACATTATTTTGCAGCGAACAGTGTTAACAGCTTTTGAGAAATTTGGGAGGAAATTTTTACATTTTCCCTCAGATTTTAAACTTAAGACTTTAAACAAATATACTGAATTTTAAGTGTTCTATTGTAAAATTAAAGGTGGGTAAACTTACACTCTAGTAGAAGGAAGAGTATTATGGACAGGCAGTTTTGCTATGCACAATAGTATGCACAGCTAGCACTGTGCAAAGCAATCTCAATCAATGGCAGAAATTATGATTTTTCTATGTCCCTTAAAAATTTCTGCCAGAATGTTAAAACATGTTGCTACTTTCACACTTAAAAGAGTAGATGATAATGAAATAATAGAAAAACATATTTATTTTGTACAATATAATTTAAAACATTAGATATATTAGGAATGAAAGTGTTTTTATTTATTTCATAAAAAATTATCAAGGGTAGTGTGTGTTCACCTTCTTATCATACAACATACAGAACAAACATCTTTTGTACACTTTGATGAATAGCCATTCTCCTAAGTTTGGATTAACTTGCAACACTTAATCCTTTTCACTTGCAATGTCATGAACTATCTGAGACTTCCGTTAATGTGAAGTTTTCTTCTGGTGTCACTTTCTCAGGGACATCATTTTTTTTTTTTGTCGCTACTATTTTCTTCATATCAATTAGTGCACTTTTAAAGGTAAATATAATCTTATTTGTTGTTATTTTTGATCCTTTAGGGAGCCATCCAGGGTCCTGAAGAGTTTGTGGAAGGAATGGCACTAGGATTGAAGGCATTAGTTGGGGGAGCTGTTGGTAAGAAACAGAATGCCTCGCGAATGTGATTATGCTAGAAAGTAATGATATATTTGCTTTTACTAAAGATATGTTAATTTCTCCTAGGTGGATTAGCTGGTGCTGCCTCCAAAATCACCAGTGCTATGGCTAAAGGGGTAGCAGCTATAACTATGGATGAAGACTACCAACAGAAGAGGAGAGAAGCCATGAACAAGCAACCGGCTGGTCTTAGAGAAGGCATCACTCGAGGAGGAAAAGGCTTAGTTTCTGTAAGACTTTCCCAGTGTTGTGAATGTTATAGGAAATATCTATTATTATTATTATTATCATTATTATTACTACTTGAGGCCTGGTGCACAAAATGCATGCACGAGTAGGGTCTCTAGGCCTGGCCGGCGATCAGCTGATTGGGGCCTTCTGGCTGCTGGCTGGGGCCTTCCTTTCCTGGCTGTCAGCTGCTGGCCAGGGCCTTCCTTTGTTCCTCAACTGCCCCCTTATAGTCAGTGCATGTCATAGCGAGCGATCGAACTCTCGGTCTCCTGGTTGAACTCCTGAGGGGACATTTTGCATATTAGCCTTTTATATAAATACTAGAGTCCTGGTGCACAAAATTCGTGCACTTGGGGGTGTCCCTCAGCCCAACCTGCACCCTCTTGCAGTCCGGGAGCCCTCGGGGGATGTCCAGCTGACAGCTTAGTGCTGCCACAGAGGTGGGAGAGGCTCCTGTCACCACCTCTGCGTTAGGCTTCTGGCTGAGTGGCGCTCCCCCTATAGGAGTGCACTGACCACCCGGGGACTGCTCCTGCATTGAGCATCTGCCCCCTGGTGGTCAGTGCTGGTCGTAGCAACCTGTCGTTCCACCGTTCGCTCTATTTGCATATTAGCCTTTTATTATGTAGGAGATAGATAGATAGATAGATAGATAGATATAGATAATTATTTTAAAGATTTGTGGGGTTTTTTAAGTTGATTTCAGAGAGGAATGGAGCGAGGGAAGGAGAGATAGAGAAACATCAGTGATGAGAGAGAATCATTGATTGGCTGCCTTACTGGGGATTGAGCCCACAACCTGGGCATGTGCCCTGACTGGGAATTAAACCATGACCCCCTGGTTCATGGGTCAACACTCAACCACTGAGCCACGCTGGCTGGGCAGAAATATATTTTAAAGCCATATTCTTTAAATAAGGAAATAGATATATAACTTACACTCCTTCAAGTATTATTTGCATGTTGGAGGAGTAGTGTGTTGTGGCCTATATAAAATATGTCAGTAATCTCCAAAAGCATTCTGTTTAAATAAAATATTTAGGAAATACATTAATTCTTATGTATCTAGAAAGCACAACTCTGTATTTTTATTTTTTTGTAAACCAGATTTGGTTCGTCAAGGCATTGTGTGAAAGTATTATAAATTTTCAATTGTGCTTTCCTTTTAGGGTTTTGTAAGTGGCATAACAGGAATTGTTACAAAGCCAATCAAAGGCAAGTATAATAGTTTCTTTAGGTGATATATATTACCAAGTGTTTCAGAAGTTGATTCAATTTTCACTCTTAATCTAATTGCCTAAAGCTTTGTCTTTTTTATTTCTAGGAGCTCAAAAAGAAGGAGCAGCTGGTTTCTTTAAAGGTGTTGGGAAAGGTTTAGTTGGAGCAGTGGCAAGACCAACTGGAGGCATCATAGACATGGCTAGCAGTACATTTCAGGGAATAAAAAGGTAAACTTTCTTTGATGTAGGGTATGAGTGAAATGCTTAAACCATGAGAAATGAAATAAATCTGCTATTTGGCTTGAGGCACTCAGTTATGAAACCTGAAATATGGCAAATTGCATATTATCTTCCTAATTACTTTTGGTATATTTTTTAAGTTGTTGCCATTGCATCACTTCAACTTGATAGAATTTTTTTGTATTTGTCATCCATTCCCAGCAGCCTTGGCAACAAAGGTTTGACAAGCAAGCTTTTTCATTATCTTTATCAGAATACATTACAACAATGTAATGCGACATGTCAGTTATAAAATTAGCAAATATTACACTGTTGCCTTTTAGGGGGAACAATGAATGGCTTTTTCTATTCTGGGTTCAAACTCATTTGTGTTCACCTTTCTTTATAATATTATTTTGTTAAAGGTTATTACATCTGTTTCCTCTGTCTCTTCATTGGTACAAATCTTAAAATATGTCCTCTCTTCCTCAAAATTAAATGTAACTTAAGACTGAAATTTAGTATTTGCATTATTGTTACCTCTATTCTAAAAATTTGCACATGTATGTATCACAATTGATTAAATTCATGCTGAGACCTAATTTATTTTTTTCCTTTTTAATTTTTATTTTTTATTGTTGTCTATTTTATTCCTTTTAATGAGACCTAATTTAGAAAGTTAGATGGCTGGATATTTTTCTAATCTATTTCCTTTTGTATTTTCTTTTGCTTACTGCCGTACAGAGATAAGTATTGTCATTGTATGAGTTGCTCCTCTTAAGTCAGTATTTCATACTGCTTTACCACAATTGTGGGTGTTCAGCTATATTCCCTTTCAGCAAAATAAAACATTTTTATAAAAGTAAGACTAAAAACTAATAAAGGATATAATTGTGAAGAAGGATGTTGAAAGCAGAAAGGGAAAGTGGGTTACAGGAACCAAATGTAAGAATATAAATTGGTGGATAAATCTAATTGAACTGTATAAAAACAACATTGGAATCAGAATATTAAAAATAATAAGATACAATTTGAGAAGGAACTGATTGGCTTTAAGGTATACATTATTTCTCTGAATAGGATTACTATGTAATATTAGATAAAATAGACCTTAAAGCCAAAAAAAGCATTATTTTGGATAAGGTAATTAGCTAATGACAAAAAGAACAGTTAACCAACAAGATAACAATTTTGAACTTGCACTCAACTCACAATAGACTCACTCTTTAGAAAGCAAGAATTGACAAAACTACAAACATTTTCCAAATCTTCCATAACATTTCTCTGAATAATTAATATATTAGGAAAACAAAATTAAAATGATTGAACAGTTAACAAGCTTGATCTAATACACATATATGAATATTTATTGATTGAACACATTTTAGAGAGCATCTTATATGTCTAGACACTGTTTTAATCACTCAGGGAGCCAGAAGTAAACACAATTGGCAAAGTCCCGGTCCTCATACAGCTTATATTCCATTGGGAAAATAATAGATAGAACTGAGTATACTGATAAACATATGGTATACTAAATGGTGAAAAATTCTATGAAGGAAAATAAATCAGAGTAAAGAGGTCCAAAGTAGTGGGGAGGAAGGTGGCTAATACATATATGATGTTCAGGGAAGCTTCATTGGCAAGATTAAATTTGAGGAGAGACATGAAGGAAGCAAGGTAGTGAACCATGTGGGAAGAATGTTAAAGGCAGTAGGAATAGTAGGTAATAAAAAACCCTCATGCAGGCCCTAGCCCGTTTCTCAGTGGTTAGAGCTTCAGGCCATGGACTGAAGAGTCCTGGGTTCAGTTCCCGGTCAAGGGCATGTACCTCTGTTACGGCTCTATCCTAGACCCAGGTCAGGGTGCATGTGGGAGGCAACCAATCGTCTCTCTCACATCAACGTTTCTCTCTCTTTCTCTCTCTGCCTCCCTCCCTCCTTTCCACTCTAAAAATCAATGGAAAAATATCCTCCGGTGAGGATTAAAAATGCCCATAAAAAAAACAAACAAACAAAAGCTCTGATGCAGTAGTATTTTTGGCCTCTTTAAGGAACAGCTAGACCAGTACACCTAGAGTAGAGTGAGCAAAGGAGAAGGTTGGAAAGGTTCTACAGTACCTTTCAAACACACACATACACACCCCCCACACCATACCACGCCCCATTCATCTTATATGAGAGCATTGATTTAAAATCAGGAATTTATAAGAGGAATTATTCCTCCCTCTCCTTAGAACACTCTTCCCTCTTTTGTCAGCATGGTCACTTTCTTTATTCAGAAGTTGTCTTCCCAATGGGGCCTTCCATTGCCATCCTAAAATTTCAATTTATTCCCTGTCCCCACCACAGATACTTCATATCTTCTTCCCTTCTTTATTTTTTTTCTCTTTAGCTCTTATCACTGTTTAACACAAGCACATTTTCCCTTGTTTATTAGTCTCTCCTCCTAGTATGCAAATTCTATGAGTGCAGTGGCTCTTGTTTCCACAGCACTTCAAATATTGCTTGACATGTGGTAGTCTTTTTTTTTTATTGAGATCATTGTAAAGTCACATGCATTTGCAGGAAATAATGCAAAGAGATTCTTCTTACACTATACTAGTATTGTTTCCTATGGCAGTTGTAACTATCACAAACTTGATAACTTAAACCAGGGATGGGAATACCTGGCCAGAGGGCTATATAAGGCCCTCAAAATCATTTGGTTTGGCCCTGCCAATCATTTGGTCTGGCGGGACTCAAAATTCAATAAATCTAGGAGCTTGTTTCATAGCAACATAAATTTATATTAAGTGAGTTATATTAAGCGAATGATGTTACAAATATCCAAATGGCTGTTGGCAGAAAAATAGGTTCCCCACTCCGTTCTTGATAGTATTTTTTATTAAGTCTAATTTATCTGTATCTGTATTTTTGTTGGTTGCTTATGCTTTTGGTGTCATATATAAAAAAGCATTACCTAATTCAAGGTCATGAAGATTTACACCTATATTTTCTTCTAGCTGAGTAATAGTTTTATCTTCTAAATTCAGGTCTTTGATTCATTTCAGTTAATTTTTGTGTATGAAGAGAGGTTGCGTTCATTTTTTTCTTTTGCATGTGTATATCTAGTCCCAGCATCATTTGTGAAAAAGACTATGTTTTCCCCATTGACTGATCTTAGTACCATTTTCCAAAATCAATTTCTGCAAAAAAGATAGCTGGGACTTCAATAGGGATTGTATTGGATGTGTAGATTAATGCTATGTTAACAACATTAAGTCTCCCAATCTATGAAAATGGATGTCTTTCCATTTATTTAGGTCTTTAATTTCTTTCAATAATGTCTCATAGTTTTCAGTATGCATCTTCTTAATTTTATTCCTAAGTATTTTATTATTTCAGGTACTATTATATGTGTGTTTTTAATATTTTTTTAATGATTTTGAGGTTTTAGCAAAGGCAATTAGTCAAGAAAAAGAAACAAGACATCCAGAACTGAAAGAAAGAGGTAAAACTAACTTTATATTCTAATGATATGATCTTACATATAGAAAACCGCTAATAAATCCACAAAATGACTATTAGGGATAACAAATAAGTTTTGTAAGGTTGCATAATACAAGGTCAATATACAAAAAGCAGATGTATTTTTATACACTAGCAATACACAACCTAAAAATGAAATTAAAACATAATAGCACTTGCCCAGCTGGTGTTGCTCAGTGGTTGAGCATCAAACCCATAAACCAGGAGGTCACGGTTCGATTCCGTGTCAGGGCACATGCCCAGGTCGCAGGCTAGATTCCCAGTAGGTGTCATATGGGAGGCAGCCAACAGATGATTCTCTCTCATCATTGATGTTTCTTTTTCTTGCCTAATTGCCTTTGCTAAAACCTCAAGTACAGTGTTGAAAAGGAGTTCCAAGAGCAGACATTTGTCTTGCTCCTAATTTTAGGGGGAAAGATTTTATTGATTTTATTCTTTCACCATTAACTCTGATGTAAGCTATGGATTTTTTGTAATGTCTTTTGTCAGGTGGAGGAAGTTCCCTTTTATTCTGAATTTGTTGAGTATTTTATGAAAGGATGTTGGATTTTATAAAATGCTTTTTCTGTTTCAATTAAGTTGATATTGTTTGCTTTTCCCTTTGGTTTATTAATATGGTATATTACATTAATTGATTTTTATAAGTTGAGCCAACATTGCATATCTGGGATAAATTCCACTTGGTCATGATGTATAACCCTTTTTATGTGTTGTTGGGTTTAGTTTGCTAATATTTTTTTTTAGTTTGCTAATGTTTTTTAATGATTTTTGCATATATATATATATATATATATATATATATATATATATGCATGCT
>NW_005871079.1:5677594-5719242 GCF_000147115.1 Myotis lucifugus
GAGTAGAGGGCCCAACGAGGGGTGATGGCTGTTTGCAGCTGGCACACCCCCTACAGGCGGGGGGCCCCACTGGCTGCCTTGGCAGCCTGGATGAGGGGCTGATGGCTGTTTTCAGGCTGGCCACACCCCCTTTAGGTGGGGGCCACTGGGTGCCTGGCCAGTCCAGTCTGGGTGAGGGGCTGAGGGCAGTTTTCAGGCTGGCGGGCAACTGAAGCTCCCAGCCTCCTTTTTTTTTTTTTTTTTAATTCTGGGATTTGTTTACCTTCTATAATTGAAACATTGTTGCCGTTACTGGCGCTCCCAGCTCTGAGGCTGCAGCTGGCTGAAAGCAGGTATCTGGGGTTTGTTTAGCTTCTATAATTGAAATATTGTTGCTTCCGGAGCTCAGAGCTGGGCCGCGGCAGGCGGGGAACCTTGGCTTCCTCCATCACTGGAGCAAGCAAGCCTCATGTTTGCTTCAGCTACGTGGCTGCCGGCCGCCATCTTTGTTGGCAGTTAATTTGCGTATCGCCCTGATTAGCCAATGGGAAGCTTAGCGAAGGTACGGTTAATTACCCTTTTTGGCTTTTATTAGATAGGATAGATATAAGAGACATTGGTCTGTAGTTTTCTTGTGATGTCTTTGTCTGGTTTTGATATGAGAGTAAAACTGTCCTCATAGAATGATTTAGGAAGTGTTTTCTTCATTTCTTGGGAAGAGTTTGTGGAGGATTTGTGTTCATTTTTCTTTAAATATTGGATAAAATTTTTAAAGAAGCCATGTGGATTTGACTTTTATTGTTTGATTACTAATTCAATATCTTTTTTTATATCGATCTAATCAGCGTGTCTATTTCTTCAGTCACTTTAAATCTCTCTTTTTTTCTTTGTCAGTCCAGCTAATGCTTTGTCATTTTTGTTGACTTTATCAAAGAACCAATTTTTGGCTTCATTGATTCCCTCCATTATTTTTCTATTTCATTTACTCTAATATTTATTATTTCCGTTCCTCTTGCTAGCCTCAGGTTTAGTTTGCTTTCTTTTTCTAGTATCTCAAGTATTAAATTAGATTATCCATGTTGGAGCCTTTATTAAATGTTCACTTTCACAGCAATAAATTTTCCTCTGAGCACTGCCTTTACTGCATCGCATTAAGTTTTGGTTTGTTTTAATTCATCTGAAAGTAGTTACTTTCCTTTGTGATTTTTTTTCTTCAGCCTCTAGTTATTTAGGCTTCTGTTGTTTAATTTCCACAAGTTTGTGAATTTTCCAAATTTTCTTCTCTTATAGATTTCTAATTTTATTCTGTGTGGTCAGTTAACATATTTTGTATGTTTTGGTACTTTTATATTTACTGAGACATGTTTTATGGCCTGATGTATAGTCAGTCCTGGAGGATGTTTCATGTGCACTTAAGAAGTATATGTAATTTGCTGTTATTGGATTGAGTGTTCTACAAATGTCTGTTAGGCCAAGTGGGTTATAGTATTTGTACAAGTCTTCTATTTCCTTGATGGTCTTCTATTTGGTATCTACTATTGAAAATTGGATATTAAAATAAGTGTTATTGTGAATTGTTTTTTCTCTTTTCAGTTCTGTCAGTTTTTGCTTTGTGTATTTAGGGGCTCTTTTGTTAAGAACTTACATGTTTGTAGCTTTTGTATCCTTTTGATGTATTCACCCTTTCTTCATAAAATGTCCTTCTTTGTGTCTAAATCTTAGTATAACCATTCCAGCTCTCTTTTGCTTTTGGTTACTGTTTATGTAGCATATCTTTTTACATCCTTTTACTTTCAATTTATTTGTGTCCTTAACTCTAAAGAAATTCTCTTATGAACAGTGTGTGTATATATATATATATATATATATATATATATATATATATATATATGTATTTGGATTATATTTTTATCCATTCTGCCAATCTCTGCTTTTAATTGGTTTTAATTGGAGATACTATTTATCTATCTATCTATATATCTATATCTATATCTATATCTATATCTATATCTATATATATATGTGTGTGTGTGTGTGTGTGTGTCTATACATGTAGACACATTATGTGGTAAGGTATGTTTATATAATAAATTAATTTTTTATGAATGTGAATATTTGCTGAATGAATGAACAATTCATGGACCATTCTCAAGTAGGTTCATACAGTCAAAATGTTAAAGAAAATATTACAGTATCAAATTCAGCAAGCATATATGTGTTTCAAATAACACATATCAAACCCAAGAAGAAAAATTCTTACAGAACAAAAATGTTGCTAATATCTGTAATTCATAGAGAACTCTTATGAGCTTTCCTTTTTCTTTTAGGAATAAGAAAGGATGCCTGAAATCCTCTCATATATTTAGCATTGTACTGGAGGAACTAGGTAGTATCATAGGAAAAGAAAAAGAATTTAAAGGTCTTAAAATGGAAAAGAAATAGCAATACTCATCATTTGCTGATTGATCTACAAAGAAAGTCCAAAAGATGCTATAAGCAAACTTATTCATAGTACTACATTTTTCTAGAGAACTTGCATTATTAGTGTCATAAAGATAAATTTTAAAAGAGAAGTATCATAGTCTTATTTTGTCCAAAAGAAGATTCTTTTTAGTAATTCCATTTTAAAGATGATGAATTTTTGGAAAAAGAAAAAATTATTTTAATCCTCACCTGAGGATATTTTCCCATTATTTTTAGAGACAGTGGAAGAGAGGTGGGGGAGAAGGGAGGAGAAACATCAGTGTGAGAGAAACACATCCATTGGTTGCCTCTTCCAAGTGCCCCAACTGGGGCCAAGGATCCAGGCCCATGTCTGTGTCCTTGATTAGGAATTGAATCCACAATGTTTTGGTGTTGTAACCACTGAGCACACAGCCAAGGACAACTTTTGAATATTTTTAAAAATCAAGTTATATTTTTTTTCCTCTAGGGCTACAGAGACTTCTGATGAAGTGGAGAGTCTGCGGCCCCCTCGGTTCTTTAATGAAGATGGAGTTATAAGACCTTACAGGTTGAGGGATGGTACTGGAAATCAGATGTTGCAGGTGGGTGAAGAAATATCTTACAAGTTAAGATTAATTTAGCTTTATTGAAAGTAGCTTTAAACATATGTTAGATTATTTGAACTTCTATGTTTTGCTTAATTCCATTTATAAGTTCCTTAATTTACCTAGGTTTTATTGTACATTTATTTACTATAAGATTTTTTTTTCTTTTTTACAGGCATCAAAAAGTTTGATATGAAAACAGTTAATGCATGACTTTGCAACTGAAAGCCAACAGTAGATTTTAGTCTTAAAATTTACAAACTACGTACAGCTGTTTCAGTGTTTTGAAAACAAAGAAAAGCTTTTGTATTGGTAACTTTTGTATAGGATTTTTAGTGAATCCGATCTTTTTATAGGGTATTCTAGTTCTGTGCTGGATTTGCTATATTTATTGAAAACCATTGTGTCTATATACCCTCATAGTTGGTGGTACTTTTTAGCCAATGAAACCATTTCTGTTTAGGGTACTTCCTTCTCTTTATCAAACCAACAGGTGCTTTTATACTGGATATAATTCTCATGTCCAACTAGGAATGGGTAGGGAAAAAATCAGGACCATTGCTATTCGAATTCTTAGGTTCTTGTCCTTTTCTTTTATAGATGCTCAAGTGGCCAAAACCCTCTTTTTGCTTTCTGCTTGTGTCATCCATTTAAAATCTTTTGGAATTTGATAAGTAGTTCATAAGAAAGCCAATATCTTTTAGTAAAGGAAAGTAGCTTTTGGAACATAGGCAGTTTGGAGGTAGAATATTTTATCTGTTAGATAATTTTCTTGCTAGTAAGTTGAACTTCTTAAAAATCTGGATTATAGTGTAGGTAATATATACCATAAAATTATACCAATTTAAAGTAGTTTGTGTGGGTTAGATGTGGAATACTAAAATAAATTATTTTTGAAAACAAAGAGTCATTATGTTGTATAGACTTGCAAATATTCAAGGTAATAATGAAATGTGGGAATATGTCTCTTCCTTTATAAAGCCTTGAAATTTTAAATATTGCCACGTTTAAAGTGATTAGGGTAAGATTTAAAACTTCAATATTTTGCTCACTACATGCAGAGTATGTAATTTTTGCATAAAATGTGCTTTCATCTAATGTAGTAAAACATAACCATTGAATTAATGTGTGATATTTAGTAAAGTGATTTTACATTGTGTTTAAAATGTTTTTAAAGCATCAAAATAATACCATATTAGGATGGAACTGGCAATCAAGTGAGAGACTGTGCTCTCAGGGGCATTTTGTACAGTCTCTGCAGTGTCAGTATATCCTTCTTTGGAAGAAATGTTGGATGGAAATCCAGCAAGTTGGAAATGTTACAGAACAAACCTCTGGTTCATACATTTGAAACATATATTTCTACTCAGTACCTGCCTTCTCTTTTTAGGACACAATTAACAGGTTACTAACATTTTAGTAGACTGAATAGTTATCAAATCATCTTTAAAAAACTAAAAATATTTGAGACACTATTTTAATAAACTTAATAGGAAATAAAGATGAATGGTAAGGAGTTTAGAAATGCATTGTCATTATTAGAAAACAGATTATAATACATAAGAAAGCCATGAGATACCAAACATTTCTTGTGATTGATAACTTGATTTCACTGACAAGTAAATTTATTCTATGCCTTCCTTGTTTATATAAAGCTTTAAACCTTGGTATTTAAAGGTCATTACTTTTGACTATATTTTTTAATATATATATTATTTTTAGTAGGCCAGTCTTACCATTAATTGCCAAAAGAGCTATTTAAAGTCTAAAAGCTCGCAATCCTTGTCAGCCATTACTTGTTTTTCAACAAGAACAGTAAACACAGTATAGCTGGAATACCTATAGGAATTTACCAGATGCCTTAGGATGTTTGCAGTTAGCATTATTCTCTTAATAGGTGTAAGAACTGGGTTATTGCTTTGGTGGTAATAGTGCTTCTTTGAATCAAAACTCTACTGTATGATTAGCTAGCACTTTAAAATATATGAATACTGTGGTAAAGAACTGAATGTCATAGAAACAGGATTTAAAATCTCATCAGCTTAGATTTAATCTATTTAACTGGTGCATTTAGAAAAAGTTTAATACAATCAAATATTTCTCCTCTTATATTCTAATTTTCTAAAAATAGTGCTCTATATTCACAAATTCTATATGCCCCTGTATAGTAATTAAATATAAAAAAACCACTTTCGTTATGTACCTATCTGGAAAGTAGTACATTATCATAGTGCTTCCTAGTAGTAAGTTGAAGAGAGAAATAGAATAATTCTATTAGAGAAATAGAATAATTCTAATGTATCCCCAGACTACCTTATTGGTATCACCAAACGATTTTAAACATAGCAACCAGTAGAGTTTAGTCTTAGTCTATTAAGATATGGAATATTATATCCATAATTATTGCCCTATTCAGAGCTGGTGTCTGCTTCAAAATTATTTTGACTCCTTGAACATTTCATAAGTTTGCATGTCTTCCAAGGAATTTGTCATACTTCGCTAACCATTGTGCCTCTTTTTTTCCTTTACCATGCTTACAGAAAATTCAGGTCTACAGGGAATGGATTATGACTCACAGTAGCAGTAGAGATGATGATGATGATGATGTAAATTAGTCAGATCTCAAATGTTAAAATTAATATGTTAATCTTATTTGAAATGTTTCAGTAACATGTTTTGTATGACTGCTATCATAATACCCATATGCTCATTTTTAGCAAGTTAAAATCTTTTTTCATTTCAAAATGTTTTTCTCTACAGTTTCAAAAGGCAAAATAATAGCATTATTTAAGCACAGAAAAATGTATTATACATCCAAAGTAGGGCATACTATATATTTTGTTTGTATATACTTTGTAGTTTTGTAATATAGTTTGTCTTTAAGATTTAGTTAGACTTAAAGTTTTTGTTAATGTTACCTAGTTTTATCTTATTTTAAATTTCTGTTTGTTAGCAAAATGCTATTTTTAATGTTCTTTGTATGTTTTGGTTTGTTATGTAATGCCATTGTGAAAAAAAAAGGAAGAAAGAAAAGAAAGAAAAAGGAAGAAAGAAAAACCTAATAGCTAGTCAAAATTCATATTTATTTAGCATTTTAAAAGTATTTTTGTCAAAATTTTAAAATAATAAACATATAACTTGAAGCAATATGAATTTGTTGTTCTGTTCCAAAATCATATAGTTTGGACTGCTATTATAAGGAACATTTATGATTTAACATGGAAGTGATAATTTATAGTCTGAGGATGAAAAAAGTGTTCTTTAGTTTACACTTTATTTCATTTTGTATATATAATATATAGTGAAACAATGAACAAAGTTGGTTTTATAGTCATTGTATTTACTTATTAACTTACATATCCATATGCTATTCCTCTATTATAGAATGATACAAATTAATTCAGGACATAGAAGTATTTTTATAGTAAGCATAATTTTTCTTGATAATATTGGGAAAATGTTATCTATGTATCTGTGAGCAAATGTTTTATGTTTTGTGTACTGAGGGATGGTTGTTTTTTTTCTTTTTTTTATAATTTCAACTTAGTGAAAGTGTCTTGTCCTGTTTCCCTAGTATATCAGATGTATTATTATTTTTTAAATCCTCCAAAAACCAAATGACTATTATTAGTATAATGTTTAATCCCTAATGACTTCAGTGCTTTGGTTCAACAAAGGAACATTTACCTTGATTCATGCTAAGCACTTTGGTCATAATGGACTTGCATTAGATTGCAGTAAATACTTACCATAATTGTTCAACTTTGGGCTTGATTCAGCCCATGATGCCTGAATGTCTTCTAATTCTTAAGTTTATCAGGATTTTATTTCTGTAAATCACTGTTTTCTATTACTTAGAAAGTTTTTATAAAAATTTAAGATTTCCAGTATTGAGCTTATAGAAAAGGAAGCTCTTTTGAAATTACTACCTGCCTAGCTTTCATTCAAATTAAATAGAAACCAAGATCATGTGTACTAGGACTAAGAAATATTTGAATAAGAAAGAATTTAATTATTGTTTTCATCAGAGTAATTTTCTTGCCATTTTTTGGAATAAGTGAATGTGAAAACAGTGTCCATTAAAATAGTCACTGCTGGTATCAGAGACCATTTGTATTTGTCATACACCCACTACTCTATCACCGTTGGCCAAAATAGAAGCCTGCTGGTACTACTAGAAGCTATAAAGAATGCAGCCTAGTGTTATGTATTGTGTATGCCTGAGGAATGTCTTCTTACATTCCAACTTTGCTAGGTATAAGGCTTTTCTAAAGGGGAAATGCTAAACTACGTGTTAAATTGAGTTTCCTGTGGTGGGTCTGTCACACTTAATTCTATGGTACAGGTTTCATAATGATCCTTCCAACTTATCTGGAAAAAGTTCTGGATATTTCAGCAGTGACATACCATTTTAATGAAAAGAAAATTGGAAGTAGGATTATATTTATTTAAAATGTCTTAAACAATAAAAAAGATCAAAACAATATTCTAGCAACTAGTAAACTTTGTTCTTGTGTTCTTAAAGGACTCATCATTCTTCAGTTTTAGTTCTTAGAAGTGAAATACGTTCTTTGATAGTATAATTGCCCTTGTTCTTTGTGTTTTCCTGTTACAGAGAAATAATCTTTTTAAGTTGACCACAGGTATTATTTTTCTTAAAAAATAATTATACATAATTATTAAAGTATTATTATCTTCTCTATGCTGTACTTTATATCCCTGTGACTGTTTTGTAACTGCAATGACTGTTTTGTAACTGCAATCTGTACTTGTCCTTTCACCTTTTTCATCCAGCACCCCCCCCCCCCCGCAACCTCCATCCCCTCTGGCAACCACCATTCTGTTCTCTTTATGAATCTGTTTCTATTTTGTTCTTTAGATTCCACATATAAGTGAAATCATATGATATTCGCCTTTCTCTGGCTGACTTATTTCACTTAGCATAATGCTCTCTAGGTTCCTTTTATTAGGGAAATGTTTAAGACCAAGGATAACTTGATTGTTTTACATCAGGGCTGGGGAACCTTTTTTCTGCCAAATATCCATTTGGATATTTATAACATAATTTGTGGGTCATACAAGATTATTAGCTAAAAAATCAGCCTACTATATTTGGTCACACATTTACTTAACTCACTCCTAATGCCTTGGCAGGGCAGACCAAATGATTTAGCAGGCCTTATACTAAAAGCCGAATGTTCCCCAAACTGGTTTTACAGCGATATGTTCCTTTTTTTTTTTTTAACATGTTTTTGTCGCTGAGAAAGAGAGAGAGAGAGAGACAGACAGACAGACAGACAGACATCGATAGGTTGCCTACTGCAGCTCCCTAAC
This sequence comes from Myotis lucifugus, assembly GCF_000147115.1. Taxonomy (NCBI): domain Eukaryota; kingdom Metazoa; phylum Chordata; class Mammalia; order Chiroptera; family Vespertilionidae; genus Myotis; species Myotis lucifugus. The sequence continues at coordinate 5,685,958 of NW_005871079.1, forward strand.
CAGGGTCAAATCTGCAACCTGGGCTTGTGCCCTGACTGGGAATCAAAACTGGCCACCTTTTGGTGCATGGGATGTTATTTGGCTAATTGAGCCGTACCAATGTGTTCTTGATGGAGATTTAGGACCTGGAAAAAATGTGTTTTATTCCTTATCAAATATATAAAAAATGAGTTTTTTGTTTTACACCAGTGTTTTTGTAATGGAGAAATAGGACCTAGACAAAAAAATCTTCTTATTCCAAATCTAATGTACAGAAAAGAGTTCAAGTTTGAGACTTTAATGAGATGAACAGGTCTTTTGTTTGTTTGTTAATGGTTCTATAAATAATTAGAAACTTAAAGTGGAGGTATCCATCTAATAAGAAAGTCTACTGAGAAAACTATGGAAGAGTCTGTAATTCCATTTCTTTTCATGTCCTTTGACTTTATTTATATCCCGAATTTCTATGTTATCATGGCTTACCTGTAGAAAAAGAGAAGGGTTCTCTCTTTTCTAAGCTAATAATTGCCCATTCTTTATTTTGCTTGTGTCTACCTGACAATTGAGTAACATTGAAAACTGGCAGGAAGAAGAATTTACCTGAAATTGTGGATACCTGTCACCATGGATAAGTTTTTAAAACAAGCCTGTAAATAAAATTAATTAGTGCTCACATTGCATATAGATAAAAGAAATGTAAATCCAGGACAATATTGCCAACTTTCAATATTCCTTATAGAAAAGTCAGAATAAATATCAGTGTGTTTCTATATTTAAAACTAGAGGCCCATTGCACAAAGAGATTCGTTCAATAGGCCTTCCTTCCCCTGGCTGCTGGCACCAGTTTTCCTCCAGTATCCAGGACCCAGGCCTTTGGTCCGGCCGCAGCGAGGCTTGGCTTCTCCACTGCCCCTCCCCAAGCCTCTTTAGTCTTTAGTCTTTAGTCTTCAGTCTTCACTCCGACCGGAGCCTTCATTCTTCGCTCCATGCCTGCATATGCAAATTAACCGCCATCTTTGTTGGGTTAATTTGCATAGTCACTCTGATTGGCTGGTGGGTGTAGTGGAGTGACACCAATTTTCATGTTTCTCTTTTATTAGTGTAGATAACCAGGATTTTTGCAAACTTTTTGAAATAGTTCAAAACTCCTATCATCAATGCAGTGTTGAGTGATTTTAAAGTCATGTTATTAAAATTTACAGATGGAACCATTGTTGATCTGTGACTAGGATATCAATGTTCAGCATGATATATTTGCTATTGTATTTCTATCCAAAGGTCATATACACTTAAGACAGATGACTGCTATAGTAGCTACTATACTGGTTTGTCAGATTTAAACCCTGTGGTGAAATTTTGCATTATTCTTTTCTGTATTGATGGGAGGAAGACTAGAAACAACCATCTCAAATGTTATTTGAGTACCTTTTACGACTGCTCCTTCAGGCCTTTGTTTTTTATTTTATATATTTACTTGCAAATTTATAATTTATAGGCCCAAAATATTAAAGATCCTATGATGTCTAAAGATACACAGATTATTCATTTAGATCACAAAATACTTATGATGTGTATATAAAAAGAATGTCCATTTTATTTTTTATTATAGTTTACATTCAATATTATTTTGTATTAGTTTCAGGTGTATAGTATAGTGGTTAGATAATCATATACTTTACAAAGTATTCCCCTCAATTTCCAGTACCCACATGGCATCATACATAGTTATTACAATATTATTGACTATATTCTCTATGCTATACTTTACATCCCTGTGACTGTTTTGTAACTGCAGTTTGTACTTGTCCCTTCACCTTTTTCACTCAGCCCCCAACCACCATCCCCTCTGGCAACCACTGTTGTTTTCTCTTTATGAGTCTCTTTCTATTTTGTTTATTTTGTTTTTTAGATTCCACATATAAGTGAAATCATGATAATTGCCTTTCTCTGACTGACTTGTTTCACTTAGCATAATACTCTCTAGGTTCATCCACACTGTTGCAAATGGCAAGATTTCATTCCTTTTTATAGCTGAGTAACAGTTCATTGTATATATGTACCACAACTTTTTTATCCACTTGTCTATTGATGGGTTTGGGTTGCTTCCATGTCTTAACTATTGTAAATACTGCAATGAACATAGGAATGCATATATAAAAGAATGTCAGTTTTATTTATTATTCTATCTCTGTACCTTTGGGATACATGGAGATCAATTAAAAATATGTCAGCCCAGCCAGCATGGCTCAGTGGTTGAGCATCAACCCATGCACCAGGAGATCCTGGTTCAAACCCCCTCAGGGCATATGCCTGGGTTACAGGCTCAATCTCCAGTAAGGAGTGTACAGGAGGCAGCCGATCAATGTTTCCTGTCATCATTGTTTCTATCTCTCCCTCTTCCTTCCTCTCTCTGAAATCAATAAAAACATATTTTTAAAAATATTTAGATCATTAATCTATAATTTCAATGGACAAATGTTTGAGTTCATGAAGTACAGTAAGTATAAGCAGTGCTATATGAAACATTACAGAAAGTCTTGAGTAATAAAAATAAAAAATAATTTCAAATATTTCTGTGTTAGGGAGATAATTAGAATACTTTATGATTGTCAGATGTAACTATTTATGGCTTGTTTTATTTTAATGTGATAGACCATTTTCATGTCCATAATTATTTCTCAATCAGTGTGGTAAATTTATTTCCAATTATTTCAGATCAACCCATATATATAGTAACTGTTTTCCTCCAAATATCAGTTTTAAAATAAATATTTAATAATGTTGTAAAGTTAGTTTTTAATGTAACCTTTTTCATTGCATATACATATTTTAAACAGTGAAATGGTAACATATAGCTACTAAATGGCATTCTGCCATTCCTCTGGACCTTAGAGAATATTTGAATGCTTAAATATTTGAGCATTCAAAATATTTTAATCATTATTTGTGTTTAAAAACAGATTTAGCTAAGTATATCCTTCTTAATTAGGTATGCTGTTTTTCTACCATAAATTATCATCTATAATAATAAAAGCGTAATATGCTAATTAGACTGGACAGCCGAATGACTTTCCCGACGACCTTCCGGATGAAGTTGGGGCTGCGAGGGCTGAGGCAAGCTGCTGTGACTGCGAGGGCTGAGCCTCTTGCACGAATTTTGTGCATCAGGCCTCTAGTTTATAAATAATCTGTTAACTACATCTCTACAAAGATTTTCTGAATATATTCAATAAAACTTGGAGTTTCTATTAAGTTAAAAATTTAGAGACCCATAATTCATGATAAAGCTAAGTTCATCTTATGAATCAGCTAATACTATTCATAATATAAAATTTTAGTATTTTACAAGAGACATCAAAATTTTAAAAAAATTATTTTCTACATTGTTAAAGAAAAATGTTATCCTGTCTCCCCACCATTGATGGCTTATTTCATTTTAAAATTGCTTATTAATGTGATTATGATCCAAATATATGTCTATTATATATATTTTATTGTAAATTTTTTAAACAATTATTAATTTGTAAAGATTAAAAAGTAACCCATATATAGAGTCATCTCGAATATGGGAAATCTGGTTTTTATTTTTGGAATTCATAAATAGCCAGTAAAATTTTTATACCTTTAAAAATAAATTCTAGCCCGTGTGTGTGTGTGTGTTGTATACACACGACCCTTGTGTTCTTCCTTCATTGTGCATGAGTATTGACAGCTGGGTTGTCCTGTAGGGGTAGTATATTATTAACCATTTCAGGTATTTAAAAATTTGATCTATGTTGTCTTCAAATCTCGTACATCTCTGACAAATATATCATAGTTGCTATAATCTAAGTTGTTACAGAGGGAGGCTGTTTTTGTTTGTTGTATATTTCTTTTCTTTCAGAAATGACAGATGTTTATAATTAGCTTCAAACACTGCCTTAGTAGCAGTTGGACGATAACTGCCTTCAACCAATGTGGTCTTTCCCTTTTACTTCTGGAGGAGAATTACAACTGACCTGGAAAAAGGGCTTACCATAGGCAGTCAGATCACCAGAGTGTCTTCCTGGCTTCATCTGAGATTTTGAGTAAGTGCACAAAAACTAGGAGACACAAAGGCATATTGGACTTCACTCTTCATTCTGGAACTCTTCCTCTGCAGAAGTATACTTCTGAATGGGATGAGAAAACTGAAGAGAGCCAAATTCTGTTGTCCAGGCACGTTAAAGTTCTTAGCATCTCCAATAAAGCAGATCACATGGGAATGGAGATTACTTATCCAACTTGGATACAATTCTAATACGTCATTTATTCATTTGGCAGAAATCTCTTGGAGAGTCTTTGACACATCATTTTTGGAGGCCCATTATTTTGAATATTTAGTAGTAAGTCCCACGAACTTTATTTTGACCACTGAACATTACAGTATTATATTAAAATACTGTTTGAATAAGACTTGGAAATGCTGGCCTGGCTGGTATGCTCAATGGTTAAGGGTTGATCCATGAACCAGGAGGTCACAGTTTGATTCCTAGTCAGAGTACATGTCTGGATTGTGGGCTTAATCCCCCGTAGGGGGCGTACAGGAAGCAGCTGATGAATGATTCTCATCATTGATGTTGCTGTCCTCCTTTCCTCTCTCTCTAAAATCAATAAAAACATACGTATATTTTTTAAAAAGACTTTGAAATCGTCTTTTTATAGAAGCAGTAGTTCCACTTAAGGGAGGTTCCAGTTTTTCTTCGTCTCAAGTGTAAAATGAATTTCTTCTTTTTAATTCAGTAACTTGAATGAGACTAATTTGATTCCTAGTTCTTTTCAAAAGTTTATGATCATTGCATTTCTTTGAAATAAAAAATTAATACATTTAACTTTAAAAGAAATTCTGAAATATTAAGCTCAAGTAGGTTCAACTTGAGTCTTTCTTCATATTGAGGATGTGCAAATAGAGCTAAAAGTCTGCTGTAGGCATTAGTTTTGACTTAGTTTTAACCTTTATTTAACCAAAGGTGCTAAATTGTAACCTGGGACTCAACACATGACTTCACTATTCATGTGTTGAACTCTCTGCCTTATAACTTTCCCTGGTTACTTTAGACAGCACAGAGATTCTTAATATAAATTGAGGTTAAGTAAAGCTAATTCAGACTTTTTCTAACAATACTACCATAGAGCAAGTATGAAAAGTCTATTTTGTTATTGGCCAAATATCCTATAAAAAAGGTTCTCTTGTCAACTGAAACAATTTATTTTCCTACAAAATTAGAATCCTCTTTCATCTAAAAACAAAATTTAATGTTATCTATGAAAGGAAGCACAGTGTATGCTTTGTCATTTAAGAGTCTTTAATTTTAAATCCAAATGAAATTGCTATCCTGGTTACTATTGATGATGACGCTAATGAACTTTGACGCCAATTTTTCAGTGAAAACCCTAAAGACCCTTATAAAAACCAATGTGGAGAAATTTAAATACTTTTAGATATTTTGTGGTACTTCGGGTCTAGGTAGTTATTTTAGTAGAGCTCTCATGAATCTACAGTGTTGGAATACAAGAATAAGTGATTGGATATTTCATGTAAAGTTAATCTTTCTGAAATAAATTGCCAGGCTACTTTGAATGTTAAAATTGCCAAAAGAGTAAATTTATAAGCCAGTCAGAGAAAGATAAATATCACATGATCTCACTCATTTGTGGAATATAATGTACAACATAAACTGATAAACAAAAACAGATCCAGAGACAGAGAAGCATCGATCAGACTGTCAAACCTCAGAGGGAAGGTAGGGAAGGGTGGGGATAAGGGGGAGAGATCAACCAAAGGACTTATATGCATGCATATAAGCCTAACCAATGGACACAGACAACAGTGGGGTGAGGGTATGAGTGGGAGGGTATGGGGAGTAATGTGGAGATAAGGACACATTTGTAATAACTTAATCAATAAAGAAATTTTTAAAAAGTAAATTTATAATTATATATGTATAATTGCATTTTCGCTGGATGATTTGGTAGCATAGTTTATACGATCACAAGAAAAATTTTAATGCTGTGTATTTTTTTATATAAGTATTTGTTAAACTATTAATGATATATTAGCCACTCTTCTAGATCTTAAGATTACAGTCCTGAAGAGAGTAGTCAAAATTTCTGCTCGTCTCATGAGATTATAATCATACTGAGCTGTATTGTTCTGGTGACTGGGAATATAACACATGCCGTGTTAAGGGTCCAATCCTGTAATGTTGGATCTTAACGATCTCATTTCCAGTTGTTGATTAGCTGTTTCATGTGAGGCTCTGAGGAACTGTAGGAATCAAAAGACACATAAAATATGCCCAATCGTACAAAGAGATAGTGATCTCTACATATTAAATGAAATTGAAGCATTGCCAGGGACAAGATACAGCTTGTGATCTGAACCCATATTCCAATGAGTTGTAAAAATGGAATCCCACTGCATTTACTGGAATATATACATTTCTTCTGTGCTTATCTCGACAGTAAAATTATCTAAGTTGCAGCAATAACCTGTGGCTCGAGGCCTGGATTCTGGAACCAAGTAAACTTGAGTTCAATTCCAACCTTTCCTTTTATTAGCTTAATATTTTATTATGCTTGCCTGACCTTGGTTTCCAGACTGTAAGATAGAGTTAATTATTGTAGTTAACAGTCTCCTGACGTTGAGATACATAACACCAAGATAAGAGTACGTGGGTGGTGGTGCTGAAATTCAAACAAGCAAGGTAATGTATATAATTATTAATACAATGTCTAATAAGAACTCGTTATGTTTTTGTTATTCCTGATGAATACCTGTTGATGCTAATTCTTGGTCATCATTGTGTAAATCTATATTCCTCATTTGTCTCCTCTTCATCAAGATAAAAGTAATTTAAATATTATCCTTTTTCCTTTCAAGGTTAATAGAATACTTTAGTTAAAATACCAGGACAACTTCACACACTAATTGGTGAGCAATAAAATAAATAAAACCTCAGTTATTTGGACTTCTCCAAGTTATATAGTATTTTATAAGAAATACTGTTATTTTCAAGTATATTTAGTATCGTGTCATAAATGATGCTCATAGAGGTTCATTAGAGAGACTCTTGTAACTATTCACTTACATTATTATTTCTGACTCACCTCTTGGCCCTTTTTCTAGAACATATTAGGTAGGTTAATTAATGGTTTATTCTTGTCAGTGTACATAATTATGTCAAGAACATAATTTTCCCCTTTCTCCAGACTGTTTTAGTTGACCAGTTGATGACAGTTCACATTTGTTAAGGAATCGTTTATTTTATTTAATTTTATGTCACAGAGTTGTGCTCGGCTTTCCTGCCCTGTCTAAACTGTCAATATAGATAATAGTTTGGTTGCCAAATGAAATAATTTATTAGCATGGGAAGAGACAAAGGTATGGGGGAGTAATTAAGGGCTAATTCCTCTTCAGATTTGATGACAGTCAATGAGATTTGTTGTTATTTTTAACCAACTTGCCTCATGGAATAAGCTAAATATCACTTTTCACTCTTGTTTACATTTATGCTGTTATGTATATGAAATCATTGAGCTTTGAGGCAATGGATTTCTACTAGTTGATCATGGAGCTTGGTTGAATGCCTGTTTTCCCTGGCCATGGTCTTTAAAGTCTTTCACATTTGAAGTGAGTTGGTAAACCATTTTTATCCATAACCTTTAATCACTAACTCTAAGGAAGTTATACTTATTGATTACATTTTTCTCTAAAGATAAGATTGTCTTGAAGAAGTTGACTACTTCTTAAACAATTAAGAAATAGTAGCACTTACTATATTAATTTGTAATTACTTCCTTGAATTCTGTTGTTTTTTAAAAGTAAGTTTAATTTTTTGGTATAATCTATTCCTAACTTTTTCTCTTTATCCATAATCTCCTGAATATTAAATTAACCAATCTATAAAATCATTTATTTGTTGTCCAGTAGATTTTCTTGCTTGATAGCATTCTTTATCTTTCATCTAGATGGATTTCATTTTTCTTTTATCCCCCATGATCTTTAAAAACTTACTTATTAATCAAATTTTGTTTTGTTTTTAGCCAAACTCCTCTTCTCCTTTATCCAATTTTATTAAATAAATTTCCCACTAATATTAGCACTTCACAGTGAGCCCTTTGTATCTGGTGGTTCCACCAACCACACTGAATTGACTCATTGGATGTGGACCCCACAGATACGGGGCTTGAGCACTGCCAGATTTTTGTGTGTTGTTAGTAGGGAGGTGGTCCTGGAACCAATCCCCTGTGGATCCTGAAGGACAACTTGATATTGTTTGGGATTTTAAGCCTTCCATGTTAGTGGTTTGTTCCTAATATCTATCTATTCATATTTTACTTTGTTTTCCAGAAATATTTTTGTCGTATCACTCTGCTACTTCATAGTGTTTGTATGATTTGAGAGTTAGAAATGTTTTCTGCATAATACTTTCTAGCTTGTGTTGTCTTTCCTAAAGTATTGGGGCATTCCTGACAGGAAGTACAGATATTAGCAGAGGATAACCCTGACACCACCATCTTTCAAGTTCCTACTTTGTGTGCATTTCTAAGCTTGTGATCAATTTGGTTTGGATGTATTTATATCTAATAAACTAAGGTTTACATATGCATCTTTTCTAATGCAAAACAAGGGATTCTTTGAGCAATAACCATACATTTGAATTGTTATCTACAGATTCTGACAGTTATATGTAATGAATGCAGTTACCTTTGTGTTTCTCTGTTTATTTCTTTAAGATTCTTAAACAATGATAGGTAATTCATATATATTTTTATGAATAAGGAAAAAATTGTTTTTCCTTTAACATTATTGCATGTTAAATGAGGCTAACATATCTAAAGTACTGGCTAGTACTTGATACTTAAGCCAAATCATTTGATAGTTCAGCCAAATCTTGGTCTTTATGCAAAGGCACTACATAGTGATTCCTAGCCCGAGTTTTGCTAGTTCATTTATTTTAAAGGGTATCGCAAATTATTTTAGTAGTAAAATTCTTACATAACATCTGTTTGGGATGGAGAAAGGTAGTATATTAACACTAAACTGTTTGGACCCTGTTAACCTAAAGCAAACAAACAAACAGGCAGCCTAAGTGGCTTTAGCAGTCTGCTTCAGCAACACCCCACACCCAGGAATATTGAAGGTATTTTTGAGGTACCATGGGAAAACATGACTGACACCATAAGAGGAGACATCATGATACACTGGAAAACACTGGAATTAGAAATAAACTACTTTTCTGAGCCCACTTTTGCAACTGACATTATGACCTCAATCAAGTCACTTAGCTCTACGAACTACACAAGATTGTTATAAAGATTTCAGTGGTTCTCAACCTTCCTAGTGCCGCGACCCTTTAATACAGTTCTTCATGTTATGGTGACCCCCAATTTCATTGTTACAAATTGAACATAATTAAAGCATAGTGATTGATCACAAAAACAATATGTAATTATATATGTGTTTTTCAATGGTCTTAGGGGACCCCTGTGAAAGGGTCGTTCGACCCCCAAAGGGGTCGCGACCCACAGGTTGAGAACCTCTGGATTAGATGGATAGAACACTTACCTGATCCTCGATTTCTTCACGTGTAAAAGATTGCTTTGGATGTACAATAACATTCCTTCAGGTCTAAAATTCTGTTGTTTTTTTCCCCATAAAGTAATATATAATGACGTTCTGAAAATTATAAAGCCTCATATGCAAGGAATTTACAAAGTCAGGAAATTGTTGCCAAAGCATGATATTTGTAGACTCTACAGCAGGAGGGGGCCATTCTCTCTCATGTTTCTATGGGATTTAGTTCTGAAGTTCTATCTTCTGCTCACAGTGCTGTTCTTATTCCATATTCACATGTTTGTAATGGAGACTGACCAGCAAAATTTTACTGTATAAGTAGTTACCTTTGACATTTATTCAAATATAGGATGTCCCAAAAAATGTATACACATACTTTGAATAAAGGCAGTGTTTATTAAAATACATTTCATTTTCAAAATTGAACTATCAGCTATTACAGTGTTTATACATTTTTTGAACACCTGTATATCCATTTTAATAACAAAGAATACAGTTCATTTTATGTTTCAGAATAGCCTGGACTATAATGTCCATCTTTCAAGTGTAGTGGGTAAAGTTTGTTTATGAACTCCAGAAAAACATCACATGAACGACTTTGTTGGACTTTTTAATTTTTATTTATACTAGATGCTGTTGTGACTATTGAAATTGGTTTGATTGCATATATGCTCAGCTTAGATTTGATTTACATTGGGTCTGAAAAGTGGAAAGTGATGTGAGGCAGGCTCAACTGCAGTGCCCAAACTTAACACCATCCTATATAATAAAAGGCTAATATGCAAATTGACCAAACGGCAGAACGACCAGTCACTATGATGTGCACTGACCATCAGGGGGCAGACGCTCAACGCAGGAGCTGCTCCCTGGTGGTCAGTGCACTCCCACAGGGGGAGCCCCACTCAGCCAGAAGCCCTGAGCCTGGCTCATGGCTGGTGAGCACAGCGGCGGTGGCCAGAGCCTCTTCCGCCTCCATGACAGTGCTAAGGATGTCCGACTGCTGGCTTAGGCCAGGAGTGGGCCTAAGCCATCAGTCGGACATCCCCCGAGGGCTCCTGGGCTGTGAGAGGTCACAGGCCGGGCTGAGGGACCCTCCCACCCCCACACACACACACACGAGTGCATGAATTTCGTGCATCAGGCCTCTAAAGTTGAAATAAGAGATCAACCAAAGGACTTGTATACATGCATATGAGCATAACTAATGGATACAGACAGTAGGGGGGTGAGGGCATGTGCTGGGGGTGGAAGCGGCCAGGGAGAGGTCAATGGGTGAAAAAGGAGACTAATGTAATACTTTAAACAATAAAGAATTTTTTTTAAAAAAAAGAAATAGAAGCTAGTTACTGAGGTCAGAGTTGAACCATAGCTTTTATTTATTTTTTTAAATATATTTTATTGATTTTTTTTTTTTTTTACAGAGAGGAGGGGAGAGGGATAGAGAGTTAGAAACATGGATGAGAGAGAAATATTAATCAGCTGCCTCCTGCACACTCCCCACTGGGGATGTGCCCGCAACCAAGGTACATGCCCTTGACCGGAATTGAACCTGGGACCCTTGAGTCTGCAGGCCAATGCTCTATCCACTGAGCCAAACCGGTTAGGGCTGAACCATAGCTTTTGATTGAAAGGTTTAGATCTTTTAATGGGGTATATAGATTCCTTTTTTAAAAACTTGAAACCTTTTTATTGAATTGCTATGTGGATATACATTATTATAGCAAGAAGATTTAGCAACTTGGCTAGTTTTTAAAATTTGTCATGAAATAACATTATTTTTGTTAAAATAGGGATATATAGATTCTTGAGTCTTAGTAGCATTTGATATTCTTGAGATCAACATTTGTATTCTTGCTTTTAAAACTTGGCCATATAAAACAAAAGCAAGTATGTACTTTTAAGCTAATTTCTTTTCAAATACCACTAAACTGAAACAAAAGGATATAAAGTTAAAAATAAAGCTTCATTTCTACCTCTACTATTATTCTTTTGAAGCCCAGAGATAAGTGCAATGAGTAGATTGGTGTGTTACTGTCAACCCTCCAGAAATTTTCTGTGCACAATAAATAACTATACATGTATGTGTTTCTGCTTTTCCTCCATTCATTCTCAGTATTTCCACAAGATGGCATATTTTTCTATATCTGTACACACATCTACCTTTTTCTCCTTACTGCATAATGTCCCATTATATGGCTATACTCTAATTTACTTAAATAGTTCCTTATTAATTAACATTTATGTTTTTTGCTTTTAACACAATATTGCCATGAAGATTTCTATATGTATATCTTGGGATACTTTTACATAAAATGAGACTCAAAGGGTACATTTAATTGATTTGCATTTTTTTATTTTGAAATTAGTTGAGGGTTTCCTCATATGTTTATTGGTCACATTTTGTTTGTGTTTTGCTGAACTACCTGTTAATAGACTTTACACATTTTCCTATTAGTTTACTCATTTTTTACATTGGTTTATTCATATTCCTAGAATTCTCTTCATTATGAAATTAGCTCTATAACTCTGTATTGAAAAATGTTTTCCAAACATTTTTTGGGTTTTGTGTTATTTTATTTCTGTTTATTTACTCATTGTTTTGCCATTTAACAGTACTTAATTTTCATGTACTTAGGAATTCTTTTACATTAAATTTTAGGAACTTTGTATTTTATTAAGCCTTTCCCACTTTAAGATCATTAAAATGTTTTATTTAGTACCTCTATATTGTTGCTTTATATGCTTAAATAAACCATGTGGAATTAATTTAGTATATGGAGAGAAGTAGGGATCCCACTTTAGCCAGCTAGTTCCCTGAAACACCATTTATTTGATAATACATGCTTTTGCCCAGGAACTTGAAATGCTATTTTGATTTCTTAAATTTCTATATTTGTATAGATAGAATTTTATAAAGTCCTATGTGTGTTTTGGTCAATTTCTGGAATCTGTATTCTTTCTATAATATGTCTATATATAACTTCTACCAACACCAAGCTGTTTTCAAATTTATTTATATAATTTGTGATCTAATAATTCTTATTACTTTCTTCTGAATCTGTGGTTGTGTCCCTTTTTTTTTTTTGTAATTCAAGAAATTTGTGTTTACTTGTCCTGCCTACCACAAGAAATAGTAAAGATGCTCTTTCCTCAATATTATAAAATTTAAAGTTAGAAATTTTTCCATTTAATTCATTTGTATGCCTCACCCTGCTGTTGTAGTTGGGTTTTTGTTTTGGTTTGGTTTGGTTTGGCTTGTTTTTTTGTCATCGTTTTAACTTCTGTCTCCAATAGAAATGAAGACTATTCTATCAGGCTTCTCTACCAAGATGATTAAGAAGTCACTCATTACCTTTCTTCTAGGCTAAATACTTTTAGTTTTTAAAAATATATATATATATAGCCTCATGGAACATAATTTTCTAACAGAGTATTGTTGAAAAAGTCATGGATAGACAGTGTTTCATCGGTCTTGAAAATAAACTTAAAGGCCAGTGCATAGGTTAACTAGGTTCTGGGGTTCCCTGTGTGTCCAGAAATACTCTGCTCCTTATTTTTTAACTAGTGGCCCAGTGCACAGATTTGTGCACATTGAAAGGAAATTATTTAGAAGAAATATTTTAATATTGCTATTTGCCCTTTATAATGGAAGTGTCAACCAAATTCACATTCGGCAATGGCAGGTCAAAACACTCGTGTACGATTGGTGCCAGCAAGAGCTTTCTATGTATCATGCGTGCGCAAGTCAACTTAACCTTTTATAGATATAGAATAAACTTGCTTAATTAGACCTGCTTTCTGATTTAGCTAAACTTTTTCCAGCCCAGTGAAGCACCCCAACTTCTTTTTCATGTAACTGTCAGTAAATATCAACACAAAGCAGATTATTATTGTAGATCATGCAGGGAGAACAAAGGGTAAAATATTTAACTGCAGCAGTGTTTGACTATATTCTGCGCAGTGAGAAAACCTGAAGTCATTTTCAAGGTCCACCATTTCTTCCTTTCAGTCAGGTCAAGTTTCTAAACTTTATAAATCTCCATTTTCTGGCTAATGAAAAGGAAATAGGATTCTACCGAGTCTCCTATCTACCTACTCCAGGACTTCTGTGAGGGTCAAATGAGATGGAAAAATTCTTCACAGACATTTGGTTAAAGTTTGAAATGTTTGCACCTGGCTATAAAGCAAGTCATGTTCCTGGGCTGAAGAAACTCCAAGGAGGCTACTCACTAGGGAGAGGACGCTGGGTGTTGCTATGTGACATCATTACCCAGCGCCCTCAGCCACCATTTCTGGGCTGGGCTGAGCTGTGGGCCACATTTTGTGCCATGGGGTCTCAGCAGCATTGGTTGCAATTTGGTGGGCTGTCTCTCCAGGGTGGTGGCAGGGCCTGTGTCCCACTTGGGGGAAGCCAAGTGTTGTTTTGTTGGCACCAGTTCTGCGGTGTCGTTTCTCTGTAAATGGCCAGCAGCTCCTGCGTTGAGCGTCTGCCCCCTGGTGGTCAGTGCACATCATAGCGACTGGTCAGATGGTTGGAGGGACATATAGATGAGTTGTGAGATTGAGAAAGAAAAGCATATATGTAAGGCAGGTAGGAAAATTCCAGGGAAGGGGCAAGATGAGAGTTAATAGTAATTTATGTGATACATATATTTAAATATGTGTGTTTACATGTGTTTTTGTATAGATGTGATCAAACACTAATATAGTTCCCAAGATAAAATGAATGTGATAGTTTAATAGTAAACTTATGTCTCTGAGTTTGTAAGGTATTAAGATTTCTTTTAAAAATTCAGCATTAAAGATTGGTATAGCTACAATTGAGTAATCTTGAATAAAGCAGTGCACATAGGTGCTTTTAAACAAGTAGGAGCAATTATTTTGTGAATATTCAGTTTTCTGATTATATATTTTCTGTATAAATATGTTAATGACTTGACCCCATTAAGAAATGGTTTTAGAAGATCATAAGGGATTTCTTACATTACAATAGGAATAATTATTGATTTTTCTCTCACCTTTTTTAGGTAATAGAAAATGGAAGATTTGCAAAATACAAATATTTTACCCATGTCATGATCAATAAAACAGATATGTTAATGATAACCAAAAGGTATATTTCTTTCTTTATCTCAATGCCTTAATGTATATGTTACTTAAAGAAACCTCTGGTTGTATCTACAATTGATGTCTCAACCAGAAGGAAGAATTGGGGAAGAAAAGCCTTTGAAGGGAGGATTAAATAGAATTATTATAGAATGCATTTTCATTGCTTTATTTTTTACCTCCAAATGAGGGAAAACAAGAATTAATTTTAAAAGCCTCTTTCTGTTGTAGGTTGGTAAACATATTACATGGAGCCTGAGTAATAAAAGTGTTTATTCTAAAGTATTAATGACATGAAAGTTCCCCAAAATATTGGTTGATAATAGGTTCTGCAAATATTTTATATTTCTCATAAAGTACCTTATATATTTGACTTTATATCTACTTTATTTTTTCTAATATAAGTATATTATGCTATAAATTCCCCACTAATATTGCTTAAGCTGGAGCCCACAAATTTGGTTATGATCTATTTTCATTCTCATTGAGTTAAAAATATTTTTTTAATTTCGTTTGAGATATTTTGACCCCTGGATTATTTAAAAGTATGCTAATTTTCAAACATTTAGAAATATTCTTATTTTTCTGTTAATTGGTTTCTAGTTTCATCATGATCTGAGAACAGACTTCATAAGATTTCAGTTCTTTTAAATTCATGAGGGTTTTTTATGACCCAGAATATAGTCTCAGTGAATGTTCTGTGTGCACTTGAAAAGAATGTGTATCCTGATATTATTATATTGTTGGATATAAGAGTCTCGATTTTCAAAGTGATCTTTTTTTTTGCAGTGGGGTATTGTTTGTAACAAAAGGAACATTTGGACAGCTTACATGTGAGTGGCAGTACAGTTTTGATGAGTTTACCAAAGAACCATTCATTGTTCATGGAAGAAGATTGCGAATTGAAGCAAAGGTACGTTGAATAGATTTTTTTTTTAAACTTGGAACTGAACATAGCGCATTGAAATAGTCCTCTTTACTTTTGTAAGTTTCCTCTCTTTTATAGATGTCGCTTTGTCTTCCTATGGTTTTCCTTTATACCTGCTGTCTTACGCAGGTTTAAAGAAAAGAAAGGTAGGCCAAGAAGAAATATGCTACATTGCAAGCTATTACGTTGACAACAACATTCCCGGGTCCTTATTTTATATTCAGTAATAGAACCTTACCCTCTCACTGCTGTCCAAGACACCAAAATGAGAAAATCATTTGCATACCTCAAAATCCCTAGCTGTGCCATGGAGAATGGTTTTCCTTGAAAATCTCACAAAAAGGACACTTGCAAAATAACAGGTGATAGTTGATAGTTCCTTCTCTTTTTATAGATATTCTTAGCCCATTCCTATCCCAATTCAGTTATAATCTTGAAGGCAGAGACCATTTCTTTCTCTGTTTTGATTACCAGCAGCTAGCATGTTGCCTGGCATTGGATGTTCATGTAAAATACAGTGAATTTCTAGTCATTTGGGAAATCAATAGAGACTCCATTGTAAGTTGTGATGATTGCACTGCCAGTGGTCGGCAAATTCATTAGTCAACAGAGCCAAATATCAACAGTACAACAATTGAAATTTCTTATGAGAGCCAAATTTTTTAAACTGAAACTATATAGGTAGGTACATTGTTATTAACTTAATTAGGATACTCCTAAGAGTCACACTCAAGGGGCCAAAGAGCTGCAAGTGGCTCGCGAGCCACAGTTTGCCGACCACTGCACTAGACATTGTAGGATGTAGTAGTATATAGGTATAGTAATATAGTAGGTATATGTGATAAAAAAGAACGTATGTGTAGGGCCCCTTTGGCACTGTGTTGGGAAATATTGTGACTCAACCAAGGTAAGTTTTTTCTTGGTTATTTTTGTTTTGTTTTGATTTTGAGAGACTTAATTGACTCATGTAAAGTGAAAAGTCTTAAGTCTATATCTTATAACTTAGATATGCTCAACTGATGTCATTAGCAATTACTGTCCCTGCCTTCCGTTCCTTTTTCCTGCTCCCTTTCTGTGCCACCCTCATCTCTAGGTTCTGCTTTCTTCAGTGGCAGCTTCATTCTCGAGTTGGCTATTTTTTGATGACAGGATGGCCAGGGAAGTTCCAGGCTTTTATCCTGGTAGTTCAGCAGAATGAAAGCTTCACACTGGGGCACCTTTGGTCACTTGCTTATTCCTAAATCAATCCCAGGATGGAAGTGTTAGCTCTGTCTGAAGTGTTGGTGTGAGAGAAGGTGAGAAATAGTTACCCAGAGGAGATTTAGTAAGTGCTTAATGGAGTAGTGGCACTGGGCACAGGCAGGCAGAAGCAGCAAATGTCTTCTGGGCTGGCCTCCAGAGCAAAACTGCCCTTCCCTATACATAGCCAGTGAAGAGCATTTCTCCAATCTTACCACTCAGTCCAGAGAGTGGGGGGAGTGGACCAGACATTAGTTCCGGGGGATGTTAGACCAACTTTTCCCATTGAGAATTTCTCTAATTCATTCAGAAAATGAAAGGCCCTGTGGCCACCTATGAAATAAAGAAGAAAGAAGAGTGGCTGTTAGATTCTGTTCTAGCCTATACTGCTTTCCTGGCTTTTTCCCCATATTTTTTTTTCTCTTTCCAAGAATAAACTTCTTATGTCCTTGATTTCGCCCCCCCCCGCCCCTTATACCTATTCTTGAGACATTGTATTAGTAGTCATCCTTTTTTAAAAAAATAAAAGAATCTGATTTCTTTTGGAGTCTATATTTGCATGGATATTGGAATGACTTATAGGATTTGTTAGACTAGTAAAAACCTCCACTTTGCCTCTTCTATGACCCTACCCTTAGTTAATAGCAGTTAAACACCAACCTCCTCCTCAAGAATTCCACTTCTTCTGTTTGTCCCTCTAATATTTAGTATGTATATGAGGCAGTTCTCCCCAGAGACACTAAACAGAATACTGAAGGAGTGCAAAATTTGGAAGACTGTCATATAGGATCTTGGACCCACCCTGATTTCTTTGATTCTTAGCTACATTCTTATTCAATGAGTGGTTTAAAATGCCAGAAGTTACATGGATACATACAAACATGCACACACACCCATAATCATGTGCATGTATGTATGCATGTACACACATACGTATATATCATTTTTGAGCTAAAATCATCGTTATTCCATGGCCAGATATCAAGAACCACCAAAAAGTTTTTTGGAGGGAAAAACAGTGGCACTCCTCCCAAACTTACCTCCTTCCCATCCTTTGTGTAAACCCTTTATGGCTTTAGCTATAACATCGCACCTAAGGCGTTTTAACTTAGGTTTAGTGATAATGGATGTGTTAATGTTTAGTCTTTTCTTTTTTCCATTTGTCTTTGATTCTTCTTGATTTCCCATTCTTGGCTTTTTTTTTAAGGTGTGTGATTTGTGTAAAATGGACACTTGAAGCACCAGTTTTTAAAACTACATGCCATTTCTTTATCATGTTTCTACAACTGGTTTTTCATTTTTAATGAAGTCACTTATTCTGTTTATAGGAACGGGTGAAGTCTGTATTCCATGCCAAAGAGTTTGGAAAAATAATTAACTTCAAGACCGCAGAAGATGCTAGGGTAAATATAACGGTTCTCTTCTGTAAACAGCAGCTTTGCTTTTCATAGTCCTGGAAGCTGGACTGTTGCTAAGGCAGACAAGTTTTGTTTGTTTTTAATTATGTTCTTCTGCTTTGACTGTTTTAATATATGTGACTAGATAATATTTCGCCAAAACTGCTTTTCATTAGATTGAATTCAACACACCTACTTGTTTTTTGTGTCAAATGGCGCCATCTGATTTTAAATCCTAACTGTAATACTTGTGAAAAAGTCAAACAGAAGTTATTTCATTCTAATACTAATCTACCAGCTCCAGCAGGAACAGATACCCCACATTGTAGATTTCTCCTCTGTGTAGCTATGGTGATTTACAAACAGTTGCTATAACCTGACACATAGCAGAAGGAGCCAAGCCTATAGTCAGAAAATCCAGGTCTGAATACAGGTTATGATCCTTCTTGACTGTGGTACCTTGGGGAAGTCGTTTAACCTCAGTTACCGAAAAATATGAATAATGTGAGCTGAAAAGCACTGTGCATATGTTAGGGGTTATGGCAGTGACAAGGAGGTGTACTGTCAAAAAAAGGAAGACTACAGACTGATTATCTGCCTTGTTAATCAAACTAAGATGCTATTTCTGATACTGAATTGTACTCACTGTGTCATGAAATTTATAAGAACACAAGGCTCCTTTACTGAATCCCTGGGCCTCCTGCCCTCATACTGCATTGGTCCTGACTGGGTGTGACTACTTACGGATTCACTCTCACATCTGGGCCCCAAACTAGGAACCTCGGACCATTTAGCATGTGCCGTGCAATTTTCCATCCAGACATTGGGATACAAGGCCACACTGGCATACTACCAGTAGATAACTGAAAGGGATCAAGTTACAAAGAAAGAGGAAGAAAGTGACTAGAGCCTCGATATGTTTGTGGCCTGGAACAGGGAGACAGACTAGAGAATGATAACAGTGTGACTTCGAGGCCATCTTTCACATTGCTGAAGAGCATTACCACCTATTTCTGTTTCTCTGCAATACGTTTTCCATGTAATCTCTGTCACCATGTTTTTTTGTCCCAGAAGGTTTGTTTTTAATCTTCCAGCTCTGCTGGAAACATCCAGAGAAGGCTACTGAGCTTGGTTCTCTTTCTCTCCTCATCCTAGAGCTATTCCCACTAGGTTCTTCTTAAGGTAAAGAAGCACAGATACCTCTGCCAAAGTGTTTCATAGTGGGATGACCCAGTGTCACCTCCAAGGCTTTTATCAGTCACACAAGCCCAATGATTATAGACATTATTGATAGAAGGTTTGCATTACATATGTGTTTTATGTTTGTGATTTCAAACCTTTTCAAAATAGAAAATACTATATTATGAGAACACCTGAAGTGCTCAAGAATGTTGCTATGCTACTCCTACCCACTGTAGAATATGTAATTATTCTTAATCAGAAGAATCCTATATATGGAATGATGAAGGTTTGTGGGACAGAATTGGCATAGGTTGGAAGGAATTTTGCATAGGTAATTTGCACACTGTGCCTGAGTTAGCCCAGCTGCCAAATTACCCTTTCTCTCAGGATGGTTTATTTTACTTTTCTTATTCTAAAGATGAACATGCCAGTTCAGTGACCTTAGAACAACATTATTCTTACTGTTAAATAAAAATCAGTGCCATTGACCCTGAGCAATCTGAGCCATTTAAGTGAGTAAATGATCTCTTACATAAGATAAATTGAATTATTGGCTATGATTATACACCTAACTAAACTGAGAAGCCCACTTCTATATTTCCATTCAGTACATTTTGAGTTTCATTACAAGTTCATAGAAGTAAGCATATGTTGGTTTATTTCCTCACAACAGTGGATCCTCACAAAGCTAGAAGAAGCAAGAGAGCCTTCCCCGACCCTCTGATGGAGAACACTGCCAGAAGACACACTGATTAATCCTTACAGCTTCTACCGTGTACCTTCCTAAACCTGTTTGGGAACCATAGTACAGAAGTAATTTTAAGTACATAAAATATATATGTGTGTGTATTAGTTAGAATCAGGTAAAACAGCTATGTGATTAAAATATTTCAACTCCTCTGGTTTTCTAACTTGAATCATGCATTGGGTTAAAATTCTAATTATTTTATAAGAGAAACATTTTTTAAATATTTGCTCCAGGTGATTCTCTGCACTGGTGGAGAAATTGCCCATAATTAGCCTTCATATGAAGCTAAGATTAATGTTCCGAGTTTACACTTTAAACTTCTCTCATGCTTACTTCCAACTCTCTGAATAAGTGATCAAATCAAACATTGCCTCAGTGGTATCAAGAGAACTTTAGTGGTGATTTCTTTAGAAACATGTAGTTCTTTTTACAGATAAATATTTTGATATTATTTTCCTTATTTTTATAAAGGATGGGTTTGAACTGTACTTCAAATATACAGCATGAATATAAAAACAATCTTTTTATATATAATACAGATTGAATAATATCCTTTCAAGCCTCATCTTAAGAAAGGCTTGTAAAATGAATGTCATAACTCAAAAGAGAAAGCCCTCCTCAGAACTCTGATGCCTTAGAAATAGTTCCTCAAGCCATCTCCATGGGATCTACTTGGTTTACCCAGCTCACATTTTTGATAGATTGCCACTTTAAAGGAAAATTCCTGAAGCCTTAACAATGCCCACTCTACTCACTGGTAATGATGAAATAAACAAAATTCCCACCATCTTAAATAGGAGTTATGCTTCAGACCAGATAACCCCTCTCACAATATAGGTATGCACCCTACAGTCTAACCCAGGAACCTGTCCTGTTGGTAACAGATTGAAAATTTACAGTTTGCTTTCTCTATAGTTATTCAAATGAGAATCATTCTTTCAAATGTATAGCTCATCAGAACAAAAATCATTAGTAAAAATAAGGTCATGGGTTTTTTCCCTTGGTTTTTGTTCAAACACCTTAATATGAATGGGCTTTCTCAAGTGAAAGAAGATGAGTGTGTGATTGTGAACCATGAAAAGAATGATACAGCATCTTATTTAGTTATTAAATAATACAGAGTATTTGATGCATGTTGTATGTGCCATGAAATTGTTATAAACTGTTTTTTGGATTAGAGACTTGTGAAATGCTCCTAAGGCTCCTCAAACCCTTTGCTTTGTTGTAAAAGCTAAAATAAACAGCATGCCAGACCGTAATTATATGTATTCCTGACCAAATCCTACGACTCACTACTATTGATTTTCCTCTTATTATAAAAATGCATTGTTTATTATCAATAGTTTCCTCCAGAATGTATTTTTTTTCTTTGCTGAACATAAATTGAATCGAAAGATGACAAATTTCAAGTCACCTGATACTGTGTGATCCCTTGATGGCACATTTTCTCTGTTGCTGAGCTCTTCCGATTCTGCAGACATTAGAATTAAATCTGAGAGCAGAGGTAGTCAGAAAATCCAGCAGGTTGTCCTCCTCCGCAGTGTTGCTCTCCCGGAGTTCCATTCAGTGCCATTAGCCAAGTACCTCATTACCTACTCCAGTTTCATGATTTTATTCTCAGAAAAAAAAATGCAGGCCCATAACTCCTTGGTTGGCCCATGATAAAGGGCAAGAGCCTGAAAGACTAGCAGAGAGAGTCTTCTGGTGCCCTCAGGAGGCCAGCAGGAGTGGGTCCTGTAACTGTCACCCTTTGCAGAGCCAGTACGCCTCTTCTGTTCCCTCACCAAGAGGAACCTCCAAATGTCTTTTCTTACTCTTTCTCACCAGTCCTCTACCTGTCAGTACCTCCTGTCCCTTCTTCTGTTCCTAAAGTAGAAAGACCTACAATGTCAAGTGCAGTAGTTTTTCAATTGTCTTAGGTTGTTCTCATTGAAACAGTAGATCTGATGCATCGTCTTTTTAGCGTTAACACTTTACAATTATGTATTTGATTCTATATTCTTTTTCTTGAATGTTACAGAGTCTATAATCTTATTATATTTGAAAACAGTGCCCTGAATTATACTTTACTACACTTAATGTCTTTCTATTTGAAAACTTTAACCTTGTTGTTCGGTAGTTTGAGTTCTTTAAGCTTGTTGAGAATGTTAAGCTTGTTGTTTAGTAGTTGCTATGGAATGAGGTCCTGAGTTTTAAGTCAGTTCTTTCTTTGTATTATGTATCAGCTGTGGCTCCAGGACCTCAATGCTAGTCCAGCGTATATTCTGGTCCATGATTGTTGTGTAAAACCCAAGGCAGAGTTCGGTTTCCTGACAACTCTTCTCCAGAAAGCTGTGATTATTAGAAATAGCAATGTTGATTTCTGGTACAAAAAGAAGCTTGTGATTTCCTCACTTCTATAAAATACTTTCTGAACCAAAGAACATGTGCACGTCTCCAAAGGCTCCCCTATTACAGTGTGAATGTCAGCTGCTCCTTCCCAAGTGAGACTGGGTGGTTTTTCCCATCATCTGTATATACAGCTGAGTTACTTTCTGGTCCCTTCCCTGGCCCTTTTCTCCTCTACAGTCCTAATCCATTCCAACTATCCTGTGGCCTCAAATTAGTAAGAAATTTTTTTTAACTTTTTCTATCATAATTATTTCTCTCATTTTTTTCTGATGGGAGTAGCGGTGATATCCCAGTGAACACATATGCACCCATGGAAATATCCTCTACAGAGTGTCCTATTTCTGTCTGGTAAACAATGAGGAGACACAGTACTGACTTTTCTGCACCTTAGTTATCCAGTCGTTCATTGACCCTTCAGGCCAAGCCAGAGCCCCTGTACAAGGAAGACTGGGAGAAGGTACTGGGTCAGTTTGCCGGTAGAAGTTGGAAGGTATGTGCTGACACCATGAAAGTGGAAGTAGCCATGTAGGACGGGTGTTTTGTGTGCCAGCCAACACCATTCAGAGAAATCTGTTCAGGTTCCAGGGCCATTACTTTTTACCTTTTCTCAAGATCAACCAACATCCTCAAGGGCACTGTTTTTCAAACTATAAGTCTTGACCCATTAGTGGTCCATGAAATCAATTTAACAGCTCAAGCCCTGAATATTTCAAAAGTGGAATAGAAAAGAAGAGAGCTGTGCATGGAGCAAGATCAAACATTGTTCCCAAAATATTGTTATGGTTAAATACTCTATATACTGTGTATACTAGGTCACAATATAAAATGTTATTTCCTATTGTGAATTGCAGTTTAAAGAAACACAAAACTAAAACAAAAATGAAAACCTTGAGGCCATTGCAAGTGGAAGTGCAGGCTGGCCAGTGATTGTTGAAACATTCAGACTGTGTGGAGCCTGACCTCAGATAGGCTCAGAGAGCCACAACTCAGGGAGTCTGCAGATTGTGAGCGCTCTTGATCTCTAGAGTGAGAAGATGGGATAGCTCTTCTTTTGGTTTGTAAAATGTTTTCCTTTCATGGTGTGTAAAACCAGGCATCAGTGGGACCAGAAAAAGCATAGAAAAGTTCAATCCACAGACAGTGCCCTAAAAGGCCACAGGATATTAACTTGATGCATTTCAGCCTGTCTCCTACTAAGCATTTTACTGGGAGTGGAGACAGAGGTTCTCCTTTGAATTTGCTTCATCTACCTTCTCTCGGATTCATCATACAGGTAGCAAAGGCCCTTAAAAATAGGGAGCTAGTACATAGGTTACATTCTTCCGGGGCCAAACTGCTCATTCATTGGAGGGTGCTATAAAAATGCCAATGCAATTTAGCTAAAAATAATTAGATTTCCTCATTTCTGTGGGATTCAAGTAGGAAATGTAGATAACCTGCATTCCTTATGCAGTATTCAATACACAATTTATTCATCCTGATTTTCTTCGGTGCTACCCTGTTTATCACTTAAAGCTCCTTTCCATATTCTTAAGGGAAGCATTTGCCCTCTTGGCCACACCTTTGAAATGATGCCTTCCTGCTAATGCTAACCTAATCAAGTGGGCATTAATCTGTTAAATTTTTTATGGTTCTTGTTATCTACATTTTTGATAATTGGCTGTTAGTGCAGCTATTAGTGCAGACTTTCCCCCCATGCTTTTCTGCCACAATTGGTATAAAGTAGTACTTGTTTCAGGGCTCTCCTTCAAGCAGCTCAGCACACGTACTGAGAAGATACTGGGTCTTATGTGATTTGTTACTTGCCCTTGAGTTGGCTCTGACTCCTGGCGACTCTGAATGAGTGATGTCCACAGTGTCCTGTCCTCAGCAGCCCTGCTCAGCTCCTGTAGACTCCTGCCTATGGCTTCTTTTGTGCAGTCAATCCACCTACTTGTTCTTCCTCTTTTCCTGCTGCCTTCTGTTTTTCCCAGCATCATTGTTTTTTCCAAAGTATCCTGCCTTCTCATGATGTGCCCAAAGTAGGACAGTCCTACACTATTACAAACCTCCTTCATGTTTCTTTACTTGAAACAATTTTTACTTTATTGCCTCCTTTGTAAAGTAAATTGTTCTATATTGTTTTTTTAAAGTTTTACTTTAGAATTACAGATTCGTTCTTTTTTAAAAAGCATTATGACATTTTCCAAAAAAGATAATTTTGGTTACCCGAAGAGCTATATGAGAGGTGTAACTTCAAATTTTATCGATTGATAGGAGTGTGTTTAAATTCTTTTTACTTTATACAAATACAAATTATATTATAGTTTAACACCTGCTATGATAGACTTCTGTCAACCTGTCACTGAGCACCATTCATTTAGTATTGCTCTGCTCCCTTAATAATGTGTTTCTCCTAAGGGTGTCCTTGCAACAAGAAACCCTGTGTGAGTGATATAATAAAAAGTCTAATCATAACTGTACTTAAAATAGAACATGTTGGAAAACCCCAACATTTCTTAATATGCTATCATACCACCAGCATCCCATTGGCTACCCCAAGGTTACCAATTTGGGGACTGAAAAACATCCAAGTGAAAATGTAGATGACATTGAAATGTTCTCACTGGCAATAATTTCATATCCATACTCACAAACTATCAGAAATTATATCTGGGGCTTGTTGCAAGGTCAGATAGATTGTCACAGACTTTTTTAAATAGTCATATCTGGATGTAAATATGTATATTACATATAAAAATGAATTTTTCAGGGAATGTGCACTTTAAAACTTTCTTATTAATTTTTGTATTAATCAAATAGTGCTTCTTTGGAATGCTTATTCTTTGGTAAAAATACAGTCATTGATGATGATAATTTGTTTATTAAATGGCTATTTCTGTATCTGCAGTATTTCCTTCACTCTTGTGTTCCTTATCCCTTTTATGTGGGCTCCTGGCCCAGTTGCCTGTTACACAGTCTCTGCTTTGCTTTTGTGCATTCTGATAAGATAGTTTAAAAACACAAATGTTTACAATGAAGTTCTTCCTTTTGAAATTGATGTCTTTTTCCCCCCTTTGGTTGGCTATGCTCACTAATGACTAATTTTTCTAAACAATAATTATTTCTTGCTATTGGTGGGATTAAATTACTTGGTCAGGTGATTGCCCGATTTAATTATGTATATCATTTTTAAATAAATTAACTCAAATAAAGATTTCTGGTTTTTCAGTCCTCCTCTGTTTTTCCTTAACTGGATCGAACTAGAAACATTACCAATAATCTTTTCCTCGCCTACCTAAACTCTACCCTCTTTGGGGCCTAAATAACTGTGGACATCTAATAGATTGCCAAGGTCCTGATTTTTCAGTCAAAGCCAGCGACAGCATCCAGCCCAGCATGATTGTTGCTGACTAAAAGCTTTAAAGCATCAAGACTGTGCCTCTCAACCTCAGAAAACTTCAAATGGCTCATTTCCGCAGTAAGTAATGAGTATCTTCTGAAAGAAGGGCTAGGAGGGCATTTTCTTCCTGCAGAATTAATATTGACAGAAATAGTTAATTCACCTTTGATATGGAGAGTTCAGCCTTTTCCTTACTTAAGAAAATTCTTCACTACCTTTGGTTACGATTTATTTGACAGCCCTCCTGCAATTACAAGTGATCAAAAGCCATCATCTTCTTGCATGCTTTGTCAGCCAAAGGTAAGTTAAAAATAACAATAACTTGATGCTAGAAAGTGCCTTAAATTTTTTGAATTCCCCTCATTACTGATTCTTTTGAGCCCTTTTCCTGTTAGTTGGGCGATCAGAAGCAGTTCATGATGTTTAGTGCATGGTGCCCACCCCCCTCCCTGTACCCAGCGTTGTCTTGCTTCTTGTTTATGTTTCTAGATATCCTTAAGAGCTACTTTCCCATCTTTGTTCTCTCATGCAAATTTTCCTGGTTATTTCTGGGCCTTTACTATTCCAGATAAAACTTTTACATCAGTTTCTCAGGTTTCACAAAAACTGTTGCATTTGCATTCATTTCTTGAAGTTTATAAAGCTTAATGTTGCGACAGTAGGATCACTTGCTATCAGCATAATTCCTGTCTCTCCCAACATTGATGTTCTTGCCTTTAATAGCCTCCCACTTGGAAGAGCTCCAGCAGAATGAGAACCCGGCTGCCCTAACTGCTGATAGAAGGCTTAGTACCATTCCGGGAACACCGACACACTGTTCCACAGCACACCTCACTAATCTGGGTATGTCTTGTAGACTGATTGGAGATAGTACGTGTGATACCCTAAACCCCACCTGATGTGCTTGTGTGTGTGTGTGTGTGCACGCACACACCTTCAAGTAAAAAGCAGAAATACCTTGGGCCTTTGGTGTGAAGTACTCTGTACTTTCCAGGCGACTCTGCTTCTTCCTTTCTGAGCCAGCTAGTCAGGGAATTCCGACATTAACATGATGAATGAATACAGGCTTGCCCTGAAAAGGAGCAGAATACACCACCCCAAAATATGCCTCTTTGGCCTAAGGATTTTTTGAGCTGATTATTTTTAAGAAACTGTAAACACAGCTCTGAAAACCTAGTAAAAGTTATCCTTTTGTAAGAGAAATTTACATTTAGAAGAGAAATCTCATTTGTAAAGGTGTCTCCCTCTGTACCTGGAGGAGGATGACTCTAAATCAAGAAACTCTTACCAGTGGAGAAGGTTCCAACTTAAATCTGCGTAACAACCTCACCCTGTTTACTGTGCTTTTCCCAGTAACCTCCCTTAACTGGTTTTCCCCCCGCCCCCACAGCCCCCACCACCCCCTCGGCCAACATCTTTCTTGTGTCTTTAGCTGAAGAAAGTAAGGAGATGGCTTGGGCCATTTTCGGGGAGTTACTCAATTTTCCCAGGTATCTCTCATGTATAAAGGAGTTATAGGTAGATAAACCTATATATAGCACAGGGGTACATTATTAAACTTCTGTTTTTCTCCTGTTAATCTGTCTTTTATTAGGCAGGGATGGGGTCTCAGTCAAGACCTAAAAGGGTAGGGGGGAATCATTTTTCCTCACATACAGTTTGGCAACTCATGATGGGAACCACTGAGATGCCACTCTTGCTCTGGAGCCTGCAGACAGGACCCTGGAACACTGACAGAAGCAGCCCAGGATAAGTCTGCTCTCCCAAATCTCTGTACTGCCCCATGGGGAGAGGATGGGAAAAATCATCTGCCTGTTCCTTCCCATAATGTAGGTAAGCAGGAAACAATATTTGTATAAACTAGTCCCTTGGGTATAGATTTTGGTAAAGATTTTATTATACGCTCGTTTTCTATTGATCGCTCCCCTCGCAGAGATGTTTTCTGTTATCTCTGTCTTCTGTGTTGTTTGTCATAAGGAGGAAAACCATAGGCCAGATGAGGTTTTCCTCCTGTCTTAATCTATGTCTTAAGGACTTGGCGTTTTGACCAGTTCAAGAATACTATGTGGTCTCCACCAGCCGGAAGATGCCAGTATGGGCTTGTCTCTAGCAGCCAACCGAATAGGCTGGGAATCAGACACACAACATGGTAAGCAGCATCCTCTTGGTCCCACAGTGCCAGCTCTCAGGAGAGTTTACAACATCTTATGGGGTCCCAGTCCACAATGGGCCTTTTTGTCTCTCAGAGTGAACTTTTGGATCTTGTGAGGGCTGCATCTTTTGCAACCTCTTTAGGGATGCCTCTTGTGTCCATGGTTAAGTCATAAAAAGGCTTATTGGTTTGAGTTGCTATTGAAATTAATATACCATCAAAGATCCTATTTATCAATGGCTAGGCGATGGATCCTTTAAATTGAAGAAACTTCTATAGTTAAAATTTTAATGTTTTAGAGAGCTCGCTTTCTAAACATTTGTACCTATGGAATGAACAAGTTGAAAATAGGACATGAAAGGATATGGCATCCAACTTTAGGGACTTTCATAACAAGATGAAATTACACTTTCAGAAGATCCTACAAGATTTAGAAAAGAGAGAGATCAGTGGCCATTCACAAGCCCACTCACAGGAGCCTTGATGGGCTGCTCAGGGGTGTTCATCCCACCCTTGATTATACTGTAGGTATCAGACAAGCCAGGCAGCTCCTAGGGAAACGCCCTCACAGAGGAAACAGAGGACCAGAATGTCTCCCAGACCCTTCTACAAATCATCAGGAAATGGATCAGCTGGAAGGCAATGTTCAGGGACTGGTAGAAACCAATGTTTGTAGACATTGTAAAAGATTGGGTCACTGCTAACAGAATTGTCTTGCCCTTAAGAAGAGGAAAAAATTAAAGGGTAATGACGCTAGATACCTAATACTTGGAAATACACCTGATTTATGGTTAAAATTTTGTAACAGTAGCAATAAGGTCTCTATGTGTGTCTGTCTATACATTTATGTATGTCTATATATGTATATTGTCAATGTGTCATATTTTTCTACCTCCAGATGGTATGGCAAAATTAATTTGTAAAAAAGTTCTATTCATTTGGCTTAAAAATGTGCACTTATATGAAATAAGTATTTCTAGACTCTCAGAAATATGGAAACAAACCCAAATAGTTTCTAATATAATGATCTGGGGAAATATTCTATAAATTAAGTTGGTTTAAATCAAATGAGCATGTGTTCAGATTTGTCAGAATTGGATATAATGCAGACATACAACTTTTATTCCACCAAGGTTTATTAGTCAAATAGGAAATAACACCAAAACTCCTTAGAGAAAACTGGATACTTTCTTTGTGGCTTTGAGATGTAAATTTTCTACCCCCATCTTCTTTAGGACCTGAGAGCAAACTCTTTGAAATA
This sequence comes from Myotis lucifugus, assembly GCF_000147115.1. Taxonomy (NCBI): domain Eukaryota; kingdom Metazoa; phylum Chordata; class Mammalia; order Chiroptera; family Vespertilionidae; genus Myotis; species Myotis lucifugus. Next base: position 5,715,321 of record NW_005871079.1, read on the forward strand.
CAAATTTCCTTTTCATCTGAAGGAAAAAAACTAGATATTTACAGGAGTAATCTAAATATAATTTTTAAGACCAAGTGAATTAAATAGATGTAAGTGCAATGAACTTTAAATAATTAGTAAGTTTCAAAACACATGTCTACTTTAAAATGGCTTCCAAATCTGTTTGGTAACTTGAACCCTTAAAATTTTGCTAAGTTAAATGATGGAAATTCATTCAATATGTAGATCACTTTCAAATAAGATAAAGTACTGAAACATGAATTACTGAATATAGTTTCATCCACTCTTGGCTTCTTATTACTAAGAAACTAAACATTTCTGGGTCTGTGAGTAAACATGTCTTGTGCCACATTGAAAATTGTACTACAAAGAAGCATGTGCTTCAAGAAATTAGGAAATGCTAAGAAATTTGCCAATCTACATAATGGTTTGTAGCAGTTCAAAATTGCTAACTTCTTGGTTTTCAGTAGAAATTAAGATTTCAAAGGTTGGGAATTCTAATTATTATATGTAATTAAAACTGTAGAATTAGTAAGGGCAACATCTCTGTATGCATGGAAAGTAAGATGTGTTTTTGGTTAAAAAATGTACTAGGTACAGAGATGAATTTTTGTTAAGGGAAAGAGAGTAATTTTTCCTGAAGTACAACCAGCTGTTTCAAAATTGCAAAGAGGTGGATAAAGGACAAAATAATGGATTATAGAAAGTTTGGAAGTGAGAGAGGGAACCTTGTGTTATTAAGGTAGTTAAAGTGGGATTAATTTATTATAAGGGTTTAAAGATAAGCTTTAATATCAGTAGTGTACTTAATGTAAAACTGAAACTTTATTTTCTTCCATCTGCTCACAGGATTGTCTTGGACTGTTGGTCTGCTCCTGATAAAAGATTGTGAAGGGTTTTCCACTTTTAGGTAATTTGCCTAAGAAAGCAAATATTTTGTGTTTTACTAAAATAACTAGAAGCCCGGTACACAAAATTCGTGCATGGGGGGGGGGGTCCCCTCAGCCTGGCCTGCACCCTCTCCAATCCAGGGCCCTCAGGGGATGTCCGACTGCTGGTCGGTCAGACATCCCTCTCAGACATCCAGGACCACTGGCTCCTAACCACTCACCTGACTGCCTAATGCCCCCAACTGCCCTCCCCTGCTGGCCTGGTCGCACCCAACTGCCCTCCCCTGCCGACCTGGTCTCCCCCAACTGCCCTCCCCTGCCAGCCTGGTCGCCCCTAACTGCTCTTCCCTGCCGGCCTGATTGCCCCTAACTGCCTCTGCCTTGGCACCCACCACCATGGCTTTGTCCAGAGGAAGTCGGACGTCTGGAAGATGGCCGGTCGACCCGGTCTAATTAGCATACTACCCTTTTATTAGTATAGATTGTGTGCTTCATGTTATCTTTATCACCCGGTTTTTGATTACTTAAGAAAACCAAGTCTTCTCAATAGTAAGAGCTAAGTTTTGCTCACAACTGTGTAACTTTCTGTATTTGCCTTTAAAATGTTTTATTGTCACTTTGGTTAAATAGGTAATTAAGTATCCTATATAACAAAAGCCTAAAATGCAAATTGTCCCCTCAACCAGGAGTTTGATAGCTTGCTATGATGTGCACTAACCACCAGGGGGCGGCGTGGAACATGGCAGGCCTCGGGATGCAGCGCTGGAGGCACTGCCAGCCCCGATGGGCCCTGATGAGAGCGGGACTGAGGCGGGATGTTGGATCAGGTGAGTGGGTGGTGCCAGGCCAAGGCGGGTGTGAGTGGGGGCCCGATCGCCCCATGGGCGGCAACCACCAGCAGTGGCGGCAGGGGGAGGGGCCACCACTCAACTCCCAGGTACTGAGGGAGCCGGGCGGGGGGGGGGGGGGGGCCCAGCCCGATCAATTTCCTGCAGATGGCAACCAGTGGTGGCGGCTGGCAGGCCCTGATCGCCTGATCAGGGCCGGGCCCCGGGCTGGGATGGGGAACTGGGGTGGGTGGCAGTGACCAACTTCCCATGGTGCCCGAGTGAGGGGTTGTGACATCTCACCGGCTACCTGGGGGTGGGGGTTTACAGGGACGGAGGTGCGGTGAGAATGCAGGGTGTCTGCGCAACTCTTACTTCCCCTACTACCCTCCCCCGGAATGCCAGGGCTCGTGCACCAGGGTAATTCCCACGCTCAGGTACCGGGTGCCTACAAAGAGCCTGCCCTGCACCCGCGTGGCCTCTTCTGGGTGAGCTGGGCCGCAGCCGCTGGGACCAGTTGGGCTCCCTGTGGACTCGTGCAGAAGCCGGTCTTCGAGGCAGACTGGGAGAGAGCGTGCTGCCCACCCAGCTTCTGTGCAGCACTGCTGGGTGGCCCAGAGGCCCACACTACTCCCTGGCTCTCGGAGTCCAGCTGCACTCACCACATCTCCACGTGGGGACTCAGGCGCCGTGACTTAGGCGGAGGGGGGCATGCAGGGGTCTGGGAGCCCAGGTGCTGCCCAGGGCCCAGAGGTCAGCTGGGACCTGCCCTTCCATGCCAGATGCTCGCACTTCAATCACCAGCCAGGCCTAGGGACCACACCCATGCACGAATTTCATGCACCGGGCCTCTAGTTGTTTCATAATTGTCTATGATCCTACTATCAAGTATCTAAAACTTTTGATATTTGGGGAAAAACTGAAAAATTCTAAATTAAGTTTTTTTTACTTTGAACTTGGAACATATCAAAGGATCCCTAGAACATCTCAGATTACTCTCTCCTTGAAAAAATAAAAAAAGATACTAATTAGGCTTTTGTTGTATAACATGGGCAGAATTGGCACATAAAAGCAAAAATATTTTGTTATATTTGTAGGGAAACATGTTATTAATGTGTTCCAGAAATTGTATGAAGTTCCTGGAAATCTGGTATGTCCTAGTATAATGTTATCACTTGTAACTCTAGGTATTTTCGTAAAATGTATGTCACAGAAACAACCAAATGTCCTCAGCTCTTTATGACCATTTTTAAATCTTTTGCCATCTATAGAAAGTATTGTTTTGCTTTTGCAAAAGTGTTGCTTCTTCAGGGAGATTCATGGAAAGGACTCTGAAAAGTACAGGTTTCTGATAACTTTCAGATCGTACCACTGAACTGGGTAAGAATTAACCAAGAAAATTCTAAGGAAAAAGTGGATTCATAAAACTTCTCATAAAATATCAAGATCAACACGAATTTATTATCTAGGACTGAATGAAAGAATAAGGATGATTATAATTTTTATAACTTTTTAAATGTTTTGTTTTTCCAGATTTAAGGAAACTTTCCTTTTCTCCTAAACTATCTATGACTTACAGCAATTTGGTAAGTACACCTTTGTGAACAAGATGAAACAATTACTCATTTCCCTACCTGATTCCCCCAGAATTTGGAAATTCTGAGTATGTATTCTTGTTTTCATGAACACATAGTTTTTTTTGCACAAGTTCAACAAGAATCTGTTCTCCTTGTAAAAGGACACAATTGGAAACATTGTTTTTAGTACCAAGACTTGACTAGAATGTCACATTTGAAAATGTGCAAAGAATCATGCATGACCAGGCAGTTTTGAGGAATTTCAATAAAGCCCGTTGGAAAAGCTTCCTGGCATCTTGCTTATAGGGCTCCTGTCAGCCTTATCGGGTAAGAAAGGATGGTCACTTCCTGGCAGGTGCAGGAGCATCAGGATATATTGGGGACCTTGATAAGAGAGGAAATAACCCAGACATAGTATAGGTTATTGCAGGCGAAGTTTGAGGCTAAGACCTTGGCTTGGCTTCCTAGCCTTGAGAGGATTTTAAAAAGTCCTATCTGAGATTCCTTATGAAAAGTTCCAGCAAAGCAGATTTTTTTTTTAAATTTCTTTATTGGTTAAGGTATTACAAATGTGTCCTCATTTCCCATTAACCCCCAACCTACCCGTACCACCACACCTCCGCAATTA
>NW_005871079.1:5719342-5734177 GCF_000147115.1 Myotis lucifugus
CGTCCACTCATGCTCTCATCCCCCTGTTGTCCGTGTCCATTGGTTTGGCTTATATGCATGCATACACGTCCTTTGGTTGATCTCTCCCCCTTACCCCCTTCCTCCCCCAGTTTCCCTCTGGGGATTGATAGTCTGATCGCTATTTCTCTGTCTTTGGATCTGTCCCTATTCATCAGTCTATGTTGTTCTCTATATTCCACAAATGAGTGAGATCATGTGGTATTTATCTTTCTCTGACTGGCTTATTTCACTTAGCATAATGCTCTCCAGTTCCATCCATGCTGTTGCAAATGGCAATAATTCCTTCTTTATTACCTCAGCGTAGTATTCCATTGTGTAGATGTACCACAGTTTTTTAATCCACTCATCTGCTGATGGGCACTTAGGCTGTTTCCAAATCTTAGCTGTGGTGAATTGTGCTGCTACGAACATAGGGGTGCATATATCCTTTCTGATTGGTGTTTCTGGCTTCTTGGGATATATTCCTAGAAGTGGAATCACTGCGTTAAATGGGAGTTCCATTTTTAGTGTTTTGAGGAAACTCCGTACTGTTCTTCACAGTGGCTGCACCAGTCTGCATTCCCACCAGCAGTGCAGAAGGGTTCCTTTTTCTCCGCATCCTCTCCAACAGTTGTTGTTTGTTGATTTGTTGATGATAGCCATTCTGACAGGTGTGAGATGATACCACATTGTCGTTTTGATTTGCATCTCTCATATAATTAGTGACTTTGAGCATGTTTTCATGTCTTTTGGCCTTCTATATGTCCTCTTTCAAAAAGTGTCTATTTAGGTCCATTGTCCATTTTTTGATTGGATTGTTTATCTTCCTTTTGTTAAGTTGCATGAGTTCCCTGTAAATGTTGGAGATTAAACCCTTATCAGTGATATCATTGGCAAATATGTTCTCCCATGCAGTGGGCTTTCTTGTTGTTTTGTTGATGGTTTCCTTTGCTATGCAAAAGCTTTTTATTTTGATGTAGTCCCATTTGTTTCTCTTTAGTTTCCATTGCCCTAGGAGCAGTATCAGAGAAGAAATTCCTTTGGCATATGTTTGCGATTTCGTTGCCTGTGGATTCCTCTAGTATTTTTATGGTTTCCCGTCTTACGTTTAAGTCCTTTATCCATTTTGAGTTTATTTTTGTATATGGTGTGAGTTGGTGGTCTAGTTTCATCTTTTTGCATGTATCCAAAGCAGATTTTTAAATGCCTATATCTGGTCAATCACTATTCTTGCTGCACCTATGTAAACCATCAAACCAAGTTTATTGAGACTAGATTTATTTTGCAAACAAATTAGTATACTGTAATTATCTTTGGTAAACATGGGGATAATGATTATGGAGAGAAAAATGATGCTTCAGTAGAAACTATAACGCATCTTGGGATGTCTGATTCTAGTCCTGCTAACTGTCTGAGGTTTCGTTTTCTACCTGTAAACTGGGCTGGATCCTGAGTTCTAGTTTCCTCAGGTAATCTGGCTACAACTCTACAAATTAGCATTTCCAATTTTCCCCCCCACTCTATTGACTTAGAATCACTAAGAACAAATTTTATGAAATTCCTAGAAATCTGATATGCCAATGACTCCTGTTTGGACACTCCCTGTGCCTGTTGTGTGGGCCACTCAGAAAGTTGACAGAACACCTGGTGGCATCAGAGACATTCAAACTGCAAAAGATGCTTCATCTAGAGACCTTCTGACTGGCTCAGAATGAGTTTATAATTGCTCCAACTATTACCCTTGGTTTCCACAGAAACACGTTTTATTAAATATCTTGAGTGCTCCCCACCCTATAGGCCTCACTTCGGGAGCCCACCTGCAACACTGCCTCCTGAAATGAGACACAGCCATTTAACTGAACTGACCTCTTCTCAAGATTAAGAGACCCATCCAAGGACACAACCCAGCTGTCCATCAGCTCAGCCTCTGGACTGTGGGTTTCCTGTGAAGGTTCAGAGGTAAGACTGCAGGGGAGCAGAGTGCACCACCCAGACTATGCCGCTTTGGCATAAGGGTTTTTTTTTTTTTTGAGCTGATTATTTTTAAGAAATAGGAGACGTAGGGACCCTTTCGTAGAGGAAATTGACATTTGTAAGAGAAATCTCCATGTGTAAGGGTGTTTCCCTCTCCATACCTGGAAGAGAACGACTCTACAGTAGATGAAACTCATAGAAGGCTCCAACTTAAATCTGCAAATCAACCCTACCCCGTTTACTGTGCTTTTCATGGTAACAGGTCTTTCCCACCCCCCAACATTAAGGTGACGGCCTGGGCCACTTTCAGGGAGTGACTCAGTTTCCCTGGGTGTCTCCCATGGTTACAGGAGGCAGGCATGTATTAATCTTTTCTCCTGCTAATCTCTCTCCTATTATAGGAACAGGTCCCAGCCCCAAACCAAGAAGGTAGGGGCAAAATTGCGTTTCCTCGCCCACAAGGACATGTAGTAAGTTTCTGAGTAGTTAACTGTTAGGTGACAGCATTTTTCTTTTGGAGCAGAACCATGAGCTCAAAGAAACACAATGTACAACGCTAATGGCAGAATGGTGTATTCTTAGCCTCCTCAGAAAGGCACGGCCCACGTGGTGCAGACAGCACATCTGTGATGGCCATCAGACCTCTGGCAGGGTTACATTACATTTGTTAAACAGTTGTGGCTTTTAGCCATTTCATAAGTTTATAAGGCCTGGTCACATACACTTTTCACCAGGATAACATAGGTGCTATGTGGAGCCCATTTACCTTATGTCAGCTTTGGCTTCATGGTGATCCAAATGTGGAAAACCAAATTAGATATCAACATAGTCATTAATTTGACTTAAAAAGTTAGCACAAAAAAATAACCGTTTTAAAAAAATCTTTGGTGGCATGTTAAAAGCATCACACTTTTCAGCATAAAGAGAGAAAAACAATTTAAAATGCTCTCAAAATTACAAGCTATAATAAGAAAGCTTAAAACTTATTTTTTAAAACAAAGTTACACAAATTAATTCTAGTGGTCTCAAAGCATGATCTCTAAATTAACAAACACACTTAAATTTATTTCTTTAAAAAAACAGTAAATTATGATGGCTTTTTAAAAAATTCTATAAAACCTCAAACTCAATCACTACACAAAATCTTAAGCCGAAAGTCAAGAAAGGAAATATAAAAACAATTTTGAAATCAAGACTTTGAAAAAGTTTTGCTAAATTCAAATGTCTTACAAGCTCCGTGGCCCATCTCCGTCCCTGTGGCCTGCAGGGCGGACTTGGTGCGGTACTGCCCAGGGAGCTGGGATGGCGCATGTCAAGCTCTCAGAAGGAAAGCGAGGGGCTAGTGAATCCCGTCTCTGGTTGGCGAGGTGTGGGCAGCAGCGTTTAGACGAGGTTGAACTCCCTCAGGTTCAGCTGGAGGATGGTGTCCTTGACGGCAGCGAAGACAAAGCGGATGTTCTCCGTGTCCGTGGCGCACGTGAAGTGGGAGTAGATGACCTTCTCCTTGTCCGGGTTCTGGTCCTGATAGAGCTTCAGGATAAAGTCTCTGGCGGCTTTGACGTCTTGCTTCGGTCCTGGTTCCGAGCACAGTTAGAGGGATAAAGAAGAAAGATGCCACTCACCACCAGGTACTCCCCCAAATTAATTTCAGTGTCCTCTTGTTCTTATTTGGGATCTTTCCTTAAGCTATCTTAGTTCTAGGAAATAGTTTCCCTGGTACCTAAAACTTGTATTTGAGGCAATGTGTTGAAGCACAGTGTCCCAAATTAGCTTTCTGACTTGGACCCCTTTTGAAGAGAGATCACTCTTACTAACTCAGCAGGCAGCAGTGAGCTAGGAGAGGGAAGAGGGAGAATATGGGAACTAACATTGTTAGGCATCCATGTCTGATTTTAAAGCTCGTGGGTGCTATACTCCATGGCCAGCACAGTACAAGGAAAAAGGAGAGTTCTAAAACACTGCTCCTCTAACTATCAATGTCAGACTTGGTAATATTTGAGACCTACGGTACCAAAAATCATTAGCAGTGGGTCACGAACCCCCCTGCCTTGGATGGATCATGTAGACGAGGAACCTAGTGTCCACCCTGTGTCTGCAAAGGAGCTGCCACACTTTAACCTACTCATAAGAAGTGCCAGGTGCTCTGACCAACTGGGAGTGCAATCAATGGTAAGTCAGGCACAGTCTCTGCCATCAGGAGCCGACTGGGGAGAGAGGGAGGTGCACCTGCTGGGGATGGGGTGAGGGTTGGAGGACTTGCCTGAGCTGGGTCTTGGGGAACAAACTGGATAGCAAAGGGCTAGCATGTGTGGAGGTGGGAATGGTGAGGAAGTCCATTAGAGGCAGACCATCTAGTCCCTGGGAGCCATTAGAACTCTGGACTAATGTCAGCAAGGTGGAGACCTACCTGTGTATTCTGGGAAATAGCTAATTAGATGAGAGTACATGATTTTCTCTTCCAGAAGATCCTTCTTGTTTAAGAACAAAATCACGGATGAGTTCAGAAACCAGGGGTAGGTGATAATGGTTTTAAATAGGGCTTTGCTCTCTTCCATGCGGTTCTAAGGGAGAGAAAGAGGCACTTAGGGTTAACTAGAAAGAAAAGCGGTACTTGGGACACAAGTCACATCACTGGTTCTATCCCTCTGCCCCCTCACCCAGCTGGAGTCTGGGGGTCACTGTCCTTGCCAAAGCTGGTGAACACCCCCATCCCCACCCTCTCTAATCACGCCTCAACTCTAGCACAAATTAACATGTAAGGTATCAGAAAGGCTTTTGTGCAACGTGGAAAAGGAAGGTTCTTGCCCGGATTTGACAGAAGTTTTATGTGTCATTATTAGGACTGTTCACAGCGTCAGCCCTGGGACACCCATTCTGTTGGGTGTGGCCTCCAGACTTTGTGTCAGAAGTCGGGGGACAAAGAGAGGAAGACTGGCTCTTCAGCAGGGCCACCACCTTTAGAAACGCCGGAGAGAAGGGGCCCAGCGCACCTGTGCACACCTCCCATGCAGTTGATACCGGTGTGCTGGCAAGGGGATCGGGATCTCTAATGTATGGGTGAGGATACTTATTTACAACATTTAAATACTTTCCCAAGCCTGGATAGTAGTAGGACCTGGTGGAAATTATGCAGGACAGTAAAATAGTAACTTCCTGATTTATGGAGAGCAGACAGGGCATGTACAAATCTTATCTAGATTTGTGCTCAATAGAAATACTTGGGAGGGATGTGCCATAAGTTTCTGTTTTCCCACGACTCTCAGAAACATGGGTTCATAGTCCTGTTCAATATATTTTGAGGGATTAAGATATGGAATTTATTGCCAGACAGGAAATCCCTCTTCCTTTTAAAGCTTCTTTAAAATTTATTATGATCTTATCAATAATAACCCCTAAGAAACTACAACATATGAAAACAGTGATGCCTATACAGCACAATGAGAGGATGCAACTCATATCTACAACCAGAGGGAAGAGTCTAGAGTGGCAACCACTTTGTTTTTCTCCAAATACCTGTGTTTTTTAAGAGAGGAGAAAATGTTCAGTTTTTTTAGCACGTCAGGCTGAAGTTCTTGTCCACCTGACTAATCTTTTGCGTTTCCTGAGACAAATTTGGAGCTAATGTTTCATATTGGTAACTCGAGGGCTTTCCTTTTAAAAAAATTTTTCCACTGAAGAGCTCAGTGGCAGCCAAAGCTTCTATTCTTGTTTGCACAATGACACTAGTAAATGGGTTGATCGTCCACTAATTAGCTAATGTAACTGTGCTCCTTAGAGAAAATTCTGCTCTCAAGAAACAAGATATTATTTGTTCATGGTTATTACCTAATCCTGGATAGAGCTCTTAACTGATTTACTTTCATGCCCTAGAAGCAAGAGGCATTTTTCAACAGGGTCAAGAGGTAGGGGGGAAGACGACGGGAGGATGAGGGTATCCTGCAGAAACTGCCCCATCCTCACAGAGAAGTGCCTGTGGTGGTCAGTGTCACTGGCCAGGCAGCGTAGCGGACCCCGTGGAGGGCACTGAACATCTGGCGGGTGGGTCAGTCCCAGCTGCCCAAGCTCGTGCCTTCCAGGAGGCCCCCAAACAGCCAGCCCAGCTGGGGACTAGGGGAGGCCCTGCAGGTGAGGATGCCTATTCTCAGGTAAAGTTTGCTAGAAGTAGCATTGGTCAACTCTGACTGCACATGAGCATGCCTAGGGGACTTGGAAAAGATACCTCAACTCCAACCCAGCAGTAGGAACCTCTGCTGTGGGGTCCAAAGGATGGTACTTTTTCAAAACTCCCCGAGGGCTTTCAGTGTGCAGCCAGGGCTGAGAGGCTCCACCGCTGGAGCACATTTGATTAGATGCCACGCTCAGGCCGCACACTCCATCCACCAGGCTTCTCTGTCAGGTACCCATGGAGTTCCAGTGGCACCCAAGTGTGAGAAGCAGGTTTCCAGGTCAGTGATCCTCACGTGTTTATGGGCATCACCTGGAACCTTGCTAAAATGCAAATTCTGATGTATTCAGTCTACATTTCTAACAAGCATCCAGGTGACGCCCGTGCTTCTATACTTTGAGTAGCAAGACAATTTAACATCAGGCATAGAGTCTAATGGCAGAGCCAGCTGGCTTTTTGCAAACTACAAAAGTAGGTCTCTGTCTTCCACAGCTCCCCACACTCCCCCCCTGGCATACCTCATTGTCACACTCAGCCAGGACCTGGTCGTATTCACTCAGCGCAACCAAGAATATGATGGAGGTGACGCTCTCAAAGCAGTGGATCCACTTCCGCCTTTCAGATCGCTGGCCACCCACATCCACCATCCTGTCCAACAGAAACACAGGTCTCAAAGGCTGGGTTCGTGGCTCTGGAGGAGGGTGTGCTCATTCCACCAGGGAAATCAGTACGTCTTGGCTTCCTCTGCGATCTTCAGGAGTGAAAAGGGGTCCTGAGACTGAAAGGTTTGAGCACCACTGCTTTTGACAATGAGGAACCACCAGGCGTTTCCCCGCAGAGGAGGACGGAGTGTAAGTGACGTTACTGAAAGCAGGTGCAAAGGTCACTCAGGTTCAGAAGCTGCAATTGTCCAGGCGGAAAGCACAGGCCTCCCCTGGGCATTGCTCTACCCACTGGAGGGCCAGGCACCAGCCACCAAAGGGGCAGAACGGCAGCCAGTCTTCCAGGTCCACTCAGCTTCCTCCAGGCCTTTGCTCCTTCCTGTTTCCATGCCTCTGATTTATCCACAAATCCTTTCTCCATTAGGTGGATGCTGCCCCTTCTTCCCTGTAAAGATGTGTAAGTGCCCTCTGTCGCACATGGGAAAGATTGCAGGGCCTCGTAGCCATAGGATCGATCCCAAGCTTGAATGCTACATCCAGGGGTCAGGCAGGCCTCTGCTATGTAGATGTTTTTCTTTGGCTAACATAGTGTTTTGAAGAGCTTTTGAGTTAACATTTAAAATACCGGCTGTTTCACTTAGAACATTTGTTATCTAATTAGAGGATCTGGTCACAGTGAGCCTGCATTTTGTCCCCCAGCGGCTGGCGTCCCTGTGCGGCAGCCATCTCTTTAGACAGGGCCCCTCGCCCTCCGGAAGTGCATGCTCTTTTATAGACGTGCAAAGGCCTGCCTGACCCCTGACATCTTTCCCAAATGGGACAGAGGGCACTTACACATCTTTACAGGGAAGAAGGGGCAGCATCCAGAGTGAAGAGAAAGGTGGGTTCCTCCCTATTCTAGCCCTTGACACCGACCACAATTCTAAAAACCCAGTGATGGAGAGGGCCCATTGCCCTGAAAGATAAGAACCCTTTGGGGGACTTCCAAACCTGCACAGACAAATTCTTAATGGACTGTACCAGGGGGACATTCTTACCGAAAGATGATGTTTTCCAGGTCAAACGGATACTCGATGATGCCAGTTGTGGGCACGCGAACACGAAGCACATCTTGCTGCGTCGGCACATATGACGGCAAGGCGATCCGGTCAATATCAGTCAGGTAACTGCAATATCAGAGAACAAGTTGCTGAGACTCATTTTACAGAATGGAGAAGTGTTCATCCCACTCCAGGAAGTCACCCCAGCTCAGAGCCACCCCCACTCAGATTCCTGGGGTCCATCAATGACTCTGAGAGCCAGCCCTCCTGCAATTATTTCAGAAGGAATGTGGATCAGGATCCCATATGAGCCTTCGGGAAACCTGTGGATCACTGCATCACTTCCGACTGGTTCTAGCCCATCATGGCCAGAGGAAGAGGAACAGTAGAGTCTAACCCCCTGCCTTCCAAAGGCCCTTCCCCTCCCACACTCATCCTAGAACATTGGCTGAGGATGCTGCTCTCCGGCACTTTGCTGAGTGAACTGGAGTTTTTAAGAAAACACAAGCATAAAACAGGCCAACAGGAAGTTCGAAATAACAATGAGAAAGGTTTTCCTGTTACATGGGGAAATTAAACATCTAAAATAAACCAAAATTTGTCTTGGATTATTTTTGCCATATATGAAATCTCTGAGCTTACAGTATATCATTTTTCTGAGGTAAAATAAGAGGGCACTTAAAAATGCCTTTTTTAAGGCTTAAAAAATTTTTTTTTTAGTAAAACAACTAACTCAGGCCCTGGTCAATGACAGAGTTGATTCCGAGCCCAGCAGCCTACTGCAAACTACCCTGTGTCCCAATAAGTGACCCCAAGGCTAATTGTCACTGACTTCCATATGTGTAGTTTTTTTACTTATACCTGTCTAGTTCCACCAGAAACAAGACAGGTGTAAGTAATGTTCCTTGACATCAGAGAGCACTGGTTGTACCTGCCACCCTCACCAAAGTGCCTGGTCCGTGGCAGGCACACCTCACATTTTGTGCAGTGAATACCTGTCCAAATAATCAGACGTGACCAGCAGAGCAGATGACAACCACTGACCTGGCCTAAGAAAATGCAGTTGTCTCTAGTCTCCCCAGTTCCAAAGACGGGGCAACTGTCTGCTGCAACTCTGTCCACCAATCTAGTCACTTTCAATGTTCTTCTCATACTTGCTGCCCCAGATTTCAGGGCTCTGTTGAATTTTATGGTGCCTCCAATGGGTCTTTTCCAAATGGATCCACATCAAGAGCCTCAGCAAGTGATGCTAGGCTCTGTCCAGGAAGATACCGGGATGCCATGGCCGACCAGGCTGTCCCAGCTGTCACCCGCAGTCTGCCGTCCTCTTTGGGAAACTGCCTCCCTTCCTTCTGCCTCTTTTCTGAAGTCCCAACACCTTAGCGGGACTCCTTGTATTTCCTTTCCTGCTTTGCACCTAAATGTTCCTGAGCTCAGATCAACTGTGCAAACCTGGATTAATGGATTAAACATTCAGCCTGGGACCAACCCCAAAGGTAAGATTTCAGCTTCCTCTCCTGCTCACTGCCTGGTCCAGGTGATGGGAGTGGATCCCCACCGCCCACACCAGCTCCGAGGGCAATGACAGCACCTGAAGGGAAGGGGACGTCTCGGGAAAGGACTTCGGAGCCCTCAGAAGATGGAAGGTGATATGGTCCGAGGGGCAAAGAGCTGAGCTGCAGGAATTGTCTCTTGAAGAAGGACTGAGATTCAGATTGTCCAGTGATTTGTCTGGCTGAGGCACTGCCTCAGGAAATTCTTAAGAAAATGAAATTCTGGTCATCTCCCTGGGACCCTTTGCATGCAGGCCCATCTAATTTTTTTACTCTAAAGATAACATTTAAAACTTGAGCTTTATGGATAAAAAAAAAAAATAGTGTGTAGGCCTTTGCAAGTTGTTAATAAACCAAGAGCTCCCAGATTGAACTTCCTCCCTGGGTCTTGCCCACTAGAGGGCAGCACATGACCAGCTATTGCCGGCCTATAGCATTGAGATCTAAACTCTGATTTTTAGATTTTAGGATAATTGGACCTTGGGTCTACTGATCAGGAAATCCGAAGGCAAAGAGGTGTGGAGAGGAGGAAAGTAGAAGCCAGAAGCAGATGCAGTCCTCCTCTAAGATCATTTCAGCACCCCAAATGAGATCAGTTCCACCAAGGGAACACCACATTTGCTTTCGCCTCATTGAAAAGGACAGAGGCTCGGGACATGGCTGGGACAGGTGGGTATGGGCAAGGAGAGAAATCTGGGATCCACGGGGAGACTGCCGGTTTTAGGTGGGAAGCTTCTGTGAGGTACATGCAGCATGCTTGCCTGAGAGCGCGGGGCAGCCTGCTGAGGCTCTGTACTCACTATTTGGCAGAGTCTGAGAGCTGGTACTCCCTCCTCCTGTCGTAACACTCCTGGATTCCTGGGTCCAGCCAGAGCTGCTTGATGGCCTGCACCTGGTCCTCGGAGAGCGCAGAGACCCTGTCTACTTCCACTTCTCTGATTAGCTGGGCATTTTCCTACTCGAGGGAAAGAGACCTTTTATTAAGCAAAGGAAAGGAAGCCAACCCACTGGGCACAAGACTTGCCCTGCTTTGTGGATTAGGGACATCTCCCTAGGTGCTAGGGTGGGGTAGGTGCCCTCTGCAGGGCCCTCTCGTTGCCATGCTGCTCAGCCGCACGGTGAGGGGAGCTGATGTGCCTGCCTCACTCAATGGAGGGAGCCACACACCCAACACCTTTGGCTTTCAGTCCCAGCCGTACTTGGAGGCCAGTTATACCAGTTCCGTATAGAGAAACACTGACCAACTGAGCATCATGGGACTAACAACTTGACTAACAACTTGACTGTCTCTTTAACATGCTACTTATTTGAATATCTGCACAGCCAATTTAAAAATAACCATTATTGTTGGTGGTGTACCAAGGGTGGGGTGGAAGAAATGGGTGGAAGCAACAAAGGAGTGTATTCTTTTGAGAACTGAAAAATAATAACGCCAACTTATCATCAATCTACTCTCTTTGTCCTCCTCTTTAAACATTTTTTTAATTGACCTTATTTTTCAGAGTAGTTTTAGGTTTATAGCAAAACTAGGTGGAAAGTAAAGAGAGTTCTGATGGAGTCTGCCTTTTTTTTTAATCCTCATCCAAAGATGTTTTTATTGATTTGAGGGGGGGGTGGGATAGAGAGAAACATCGATTGGTTGCCTCCTATACATGCCCAACCAGGGATCAAACCCAAGACCTAGGTATGTGCCCTGACTGGGAATCAAACCTGCAACCTTTTGGTGTATGGGGTGATGCTCCAACCGACTGAACCACTTCACCAGGGCAAGTCTGCTTTTTATTATCATGTGTCACTGGGAGAAGCACTCAGACAAAACCCCCACCCCAGGCCACTGATTGCTATACTGTTATTACGTGTATAATTACCATCATTATTAAAGAGTCATTGCTCTAATGCTATTGCCCTATTATTTCAGTAATTCATTATTACTGCAATTATTACTATTACAGAAGTTACCATGTATTGCCCACTTACCATGTGCCAAGGGTTCTACATACATTATCTCATTTAACCAATGGAAGGCTAGCACAAGACCAGAAATCTTTCCAAATTTCAGCAAATGAAAATGATAAGACAGTTGGCCTGCCCTCACATGTCCACGTGCTGGTCCCGGAGACTCAGCATCCCATCCTCGGCTGCAGGTTGCAGCAGACCAGAGAATTCTGCCGAGAGAGACGGGAGCCGGCCCCTTCTTCACTCTCCCATCCTGCCGAGTCTCCCAGCAATTACATCACGCAGAGCTGGCTATTCACTGGCAGCTGTGAGTCAGCAGAGCATCTGTTTGGCAGCTGTGATCTCCTGGAGTATATATGGTACCCCCGGAAAGGGTGCTCTTATCTTGCATTGCTCATTCTCATTACTAGTCCAACAGGAAGCCAGAGAACAGGGAGCTCTAGAGTCACCTGCTCAGGCACGACAGAGGCTGTGATGAAATCAACATGACTGCACCACATCCATCACAGGAGCGGGAATAACTCTCCGCTCGACTGCGGGATGCTCGGGCAGGCAGGGTCTCCAACAAGGTCACAGCAGGATGGCGCAGTGGGACGTGCCGGGTGGGGAATCAGGACCCTGGGTTCTAAGTTGTGCCGTTGGACCTTGAAGGACCCCAACAAGTCATATGCCTCAGTGTCCTCATCTGTGAAAGGAGCCAGTGATTTTCAGGGGAACCTGATTTATAAAGTATCAACCAAACGTAAGTAGAATTAACCTTAGTATTACAGCGGATGCCTAATAAATATTTCTTGTGTGCCAAACAGATCACATTGATAGCCCTGAAACCACTACTTCTAACTCCACCCACTGGCACATTTGGCATCATCTGCCCTGTTCTCAGCCAGAGAAAATGACAAATGGAGAACCTGGGCAGCGTTTACATGGAGCAGAGGGCTGTCTCCCACTTCGTCCCTCCGCTCTCCACCTCCCTCTTCCCAAAAGGATCAGGTGGTCTCTTCTCACCCTCTAAAGGTCCAGTATCTGTGCTTAGCTCTGCCCTCTAAATTTAAAGTGTCTCTTTTCTTCTCTCTCTTCATGACCAGTCAGGAGATGCCAGGAGGGCAGAGTCAAAGTGGGATTGATCCTTATCTCCCTGAACCTAGGACAGTGTCTGACAAAGGACAGGTGCCCTCTATTGATGTAGGCGTCCAATAAGCATTTGTGGCGTTCATAAAAACATATCCAACAGACAAAATCACAAGGTAACAATAGCAGAAGGGTGCTAGGGCAGGAAGGAAGCCTCTGCCGGTCACAGTTGGGAGCTGGGGGACAGGGAGTCAGAGGGCAGGAAAGTCTCAGAGGAGGAAATGCTCTTGGCCAATGTCTCTCACTCTGTTAACTGCTAAGAGGCAGCACTGTGAGAATCATCAGGGATGTTACAAATACATCTACCTCTTCTCACACAATGTAGGATTGTGAAGTGTAAGTGTAAGCAACATTCGTCTCTTTTAGAAACAAACTTCAGTCACTCAAGAAGCCTGGCTAATGGAGGGGCAGAAAACCCCTAGCACACCAGACTGCATATGTAGCATGAGTGATAAATCGCCTTTTATTGTGTTGAGTAAACTGAACTTCAGGGGCAGCTTATTACTGCAGCATAACCTACTCTATCCTGACTGACACATGTTGCAGTGGATAAACCCGGCATCTCTCTCTTCAGTAGAGAGAAAAAGTGCATCACAGTGACATATCAAAGAGGAACGCAGGCTTCCACAGAGGCTGCTGCAGGACGGAATCTGGGAAAAGACCTAGACCTGAGCTTTCAGGTAACCAGGGAGCTCAGCCAGGAGAAGAAAACATTCTGTCTGTTCTGCTAAGTGACAGGACTTTAGGGGAAATCTGGCCGGAAGGAAGAGGAGAACTCAGTGTCCTTAGAAACCCAACAATCGGACTTGGGTTTGGAACAGACTGAACTCAGAGGGCCCAGAAGTATTCCAAGTTTGGAGATCTCCTCCTGGTTAGCTCTCCCACCTGTCAAGATAATTTTTTAAAAACTTCTGATTTTGAAATAATTTGATTGCAAAAAATGTGGGGGAAATGGTACAAGAGTTGTTCTATGACCTATGCCTTTCAAGATTGCCCAAATAATGGTTTACTACCTTGCTTTACCATTCACCCCCTTTCCCTCCAAGTGTGTGTGCACACATGTGCACACATACACTTTTTTCCCTGGAATATATGAGGGGAAGTTGCAGACATAATGCCTCTTTAAAGACTTCAGTGGTGTTTTTCTACAAAAACAAGATTTGCTTGTATAACCACAGTATAATGATAAAAATCAGGAAATTAACATAGATTGTATAGATACAATACTGTAATCTAACCTTTTGACCTTATTCAAACTTTTTCCGTTGTCCCATTAATGTTATTTCTCTGCCCAGCCTAGGGTCACAGTGCATTTAGTTGTCTCTTTAGTTTCCACTGACCTGGAAGGTTCGGCAGTCAAAGAGGTCATTTTTGCCACTCTGACCAAGAGGCTTTCCAGAGCTAGATTTTATTCAGTATAGAAATATACACCGTATGATTATGGCAAAAAAATAGATAAGTAAGTAGGTAAGTAAGTAAATAGAATATAATAGAATAAGAATGGCCTGACCTGGAATGTTATTTAATCATAGGTCATCATGAGGATGATGGACAGAGAGAGACGGCCATAGCCCAGACTCTTAGAATATTCCAGGGGTATCTACCATGAAGGGAAGAGATGAACAAGGAAAAGAGTGGCCTGTTCTGAAATAGAAGAATGACTTTTGTACAACAGGCCCTCGAATAATGCCGTTTCGTTAAACATATTATTGTAATGTTGGTGAGATGCCATAGGAAGGAACTCTGGTTTATATCAATTAGCTGGTGGAAGCCCTGGTTTTATGAAGTGTACTTTCACTTAAAGTTGCAGAGCCTAGCTACAACATTAAGTGAGGACTTACCATACATTGTTAACAATGTCTGTGGTTACAAAGCATGGGGTTGTGCGCATATTCCCTCTGGCTTGGCCAGAGAGTTCCCCAGACAGGAACATGGGCATTTTGATGGGCCTGTTCTAACTTGACAAGGCACCCCCCTTAAAAAGCAGGGCCCCTTAGAAATTTTGGAACAGTGTGTTCCATTTAAGACTGGGAAGACGGGGAGAAGAGTTGAAGAGGATCAGGTTTAGGGAAGTGTGACTGGGGCAGGGGACATGCTGAATCTGCGGCCACCAACATCTAAGTGGAGATAGATGTCCAGGACATGGGTGGGTAAAATGGTCTGCAGTTCATGGGGAAGTCCTAGGCTAGAGGAGCACATTGAATTGAAATCGGAAAACAGTGTGGAGGGTCCTCAAAAAACTAAACATGGAACTGCCATTTGACCCAGCCATCCCACTTCTAGGAATATATCCTAAGAAACTCAACACCAATCAGAAGAATGTATACACTCTTATGTTCATAGCAGCACAATTACAA